>NW_005872529.1:32861-56152 GCF_000147115.1 Myotis lucifugus
GAACCTACAAGGAATAATTAAAATGCCAAGAGCAAAAGACAAAGAGAATATCCTAAAAGCAGCAAGAGAAAGAAAATCAGTTACCTACAAGGGAATATCCATACGACTGTCAGCTGATTTCTCAACAGAAACTTTGCAGGCCAGAAGGGAGTGTCAAGAAATATTCAAAGTGATGAATACCAAGAACCTACAACCAAGAGTACTTTATCCAGCAAAGCTATCATTCAGAATTGAAGGTCAGATAAAGAGCTTCACAGATAAGGAAAAGCTAAAAGAGTTCATCATCACCAAACCAGTATTATATGAAATGCTGAAAGGTATCCTTTAAGAAGACGAAGAAGAAGAAAAAGGTAAAGATACAAATTATGAACAACAAATACACATCTATCAACACGTGAATCTAAGAATCAAATGAATAAATAATCTGATGAACAGAATGAACTGGTGATTATAATAGAATCAGGGACATAGAAAGGGAATGGACTGACTATGCTTGGTGGGGAAAGGGGTGTGGGAGATGCGGGAAGAGACTGGACAAAAATCATGCACCTATGGATGAGGACAGTGGGTGGGGAGTGAGGGCGGAGAGTGGGGTGGGAACTTGGAGGAGGGGAGTTATTGGGGGAAAAAAGAGGAACAAATGTAATAATCTGAACAATAAAGATTTAATTATAAAAAATAAAAAATAAATAAAATGAAAAAAAAGAAAGGGAAGAAGAAACACAGGTATAAAGAATAAAAATGGCAACAAACGAAGACCTATCAATAATAAACTTAAATGTAAATGGATTAAATGCTACAATAAAAAGACATAGGGTAGCTAAGTGGATAAGAAAACATGACCCATATATTTGCTCTTTACAAGAGACCCACATCAGAACAAAGGACTCACACAGACTGATAATGAAGGGATGGAAAAAAATTTTCAGGCGAATGGAAATGAAAAAAACAACAATGCTGGGGTAGCAATACTTATATCTGAGAAAGTTAGACCTCAAAGTGAAGGCCATAACAAGAGATAAGGAGGGCCATTTCATAATACTAAAGGGAGCAATTCAACAAGAGGATATAACTTTGTTAAACCTATATGCACCCAAATACATAAAAACAAAACAAAAAATTTTTGGAATATATCAAGGAGAGATTGACAGCAATACAATTATAGTAGGGGACTTTAATACCCCATTGATACAATTGGATAAATCCTCCAAACAAAAACTCAGCAAAGAAACATCAGCTGGGGTGGGTTCCGCTGGGTCCCTCCCTGGGCTCCTGACAGGGGCCAGACCGACATTGCCTTCAGATGGCCTCTCTATGGGCAGCCTAGCAGCCAGCAGACCACTAGAAGGTAGATTCGGAACCAGCTGGTTCCTAGAGCAAGTGCAGAGGAAAACATCATGATCTCCATGTGACCTTACTAGGGCCCATGCTAATTATAATAAACTAGAGGCCTGGTGCATGAGATTCATGCACTCAGGGGTCCCTCAGCCCGGCCTGAGCGCTCTCGCAGTCCGGGAACCCTCAGGGGATGTCCAACTGATGGCTTAGGCCTGTTTCCCGTCAGTCAGACATCCTTAGCACTGCCATGGATGTCAGCCTCTGGCTGAGTGGCATTCCCACTGTGGGAATGCACTGACCACCAGGGGACAGCTCCTGCACTGAGGGTCTGCCCCCTAGTGGTCAGTGCACATCATAGCAACCAGGCGTTCCACTTTTCAGTTGATTTTCATATTACCCTTTTATTATATAGAATTTTGCATTGCGATTTTTACACACCTCCAACCCACATGAGTTTTTCTGTATGCTTATAGGTAAGGTCATACACAGTAGAAATATAGTTATATAACCCTTTTCTATCAATTATCCTTGACTGTATATGAAAATCTCCATCCAGAAAATTCCCCATTTAAACCAAATAACCCAGGGAACTTGAGTCTATTGTCTCTCTTGTCTGGCTCACTCCTTGTTTAGAGTATATTTTTAATGAATCCTACTTTGCTTTATTTCTGTTTTGTTGGTCTTAAAATCTTTTCTGTGCCAACAAGAAGAACTGAGGTCCTAGCCGGTAACTCCCATTGTTAACAAAATTACTGTCAATTTTACCTTCTGAATGTACTACATACTTTTAAATGTTTCCTTCTTCCATCTAAAGTCAGAATGAAAAGACAAAAGCACAACAACTAAAAGGAATATCTGTTTCCTTCTTCCAGTCCATTTTTGTGCAGCAGACTATGTGCTTAAGCTTTCAAATTAAAGCCATTTTTATCTCTACATATAAAGCTATAAAACACTCCCTTATTTCATGTAGATAATTTTCTTCCTTATTGAGTTATCTTCATATATATATATATATATATATATATATATATATACATATATATATACATAAACACACACACACACACACACACTAGTGGCCCGGTACATGAAATTCATGCACATTAAAAGGGAATTAATTAGAGGAAATATTTTAATATTGTTATTTGCCCTTTGCCCTTTGCCCATTGCCAGGGTCAGGGACACGAGCCTCATGTTCCCGGGCCGACACAGGGGGTGGGGATGTGAGCCTCATGTCCCGGGCCCATTGCTGGGGGCAGGGACGCAAACCTCACATTCCAGGCCCATTGCTGGGGTCTGGGACTCAAGTCTCATGTCTTTGGGCTGGCGTAGGATGCAGGGACACAGCCTGTTGATTGGTCGTTACATGACAGTGTCCTGACCAATTTGCATATTATCCTATTATTAGATAGATTAACTAGAGGCCCAGTGCATGAAAATTCGTCCACTCAGGGGTCCCTCAGCCCAGCCTGCCCCCTCTCATAGTCTGCGAGCCCTCAGGGGATGTCCTACTGATGGCTTAGGCCTGGGGAGTGAGCCTAAGCTGCATTCTGGCCTCCCTCTGTGGGAGGCAACCAGGCTGAGCAGGGGAAGGCGCTGCCCCCATCACCCTGCCACTGCTGCTGCTGCCGGCTGCCATGGCTGCCTGCCCTTGGCCCTCGCAGCTGCCACAGCCGCCTGCCCTCCACCCTTGCAGCCGCCGTGGCTTTGTCTGGAAGGACGTCTGGAAGGATATCCGGAAGGATGTCCAGAAGGATGTTCAGTTGTCCAGTCTAATTAGCATATTATACTTTTATTATTATAGATTTTTCTTTTCCTATTTCAAAGTATTAAAAAAGTTGTATTTCTCAAAATATCACTTTATGATGAGAATTAGTAAGTGTTGAGAATCATAAAATAGGAGAGTGCAAAATATAAACAAAAATATTTAGAAAAGTGAATCTGATTTTTTCTTTGCTGCTCATTTTAATAAGAAGTCAGAACTTTTAACTGTAATAAATCAAGTTATTCTTAAATATAGAAATCAAATTTGAGAAATAGTTCTAAGGGAGAGAAAAATTCCTTCTTTTTCCTATTGGTTGCTATGCCTGGTCCAACAATTAAAACGACAGAAGATAGATTAAGAGGAGAAAATCACATTTAATATGTACACATGGGAAATTCAGAAAAGCTTGAAGAATTCCAAGGACAGTAATACAAAATGAGGTATACATGTTGTCTAGATTAAAGAAAAGGACTTCAGGGTCTGGGACTTCTAAGGGAAGTAATGCAATTCACAGGGAGATTAAAATGGTTAATGTTTAATAAATGTTTTTTGGACTGTCAAGAAAGAATTAAATACAGAGAAGACAGATCACATAGAAGACAGATCACATGGGCCTTGCTAGATTTCTATATGTCTGCCACACTAGTTTATATTATACTACAGTTATCTATGGTGATAGTTCTTCCTGGAGCAGGCCTTCTAACTTAAATTCTTGTAGGCTGTTTGGGGGAAGGTCAAAGGTGTTTCCTGGGCCTTCTGGACCTTGATTATTTTCAACTCAAAATAATCTGCCTGCCAGAGTGGCACACCTGGGGCAGCCTGCTCAGAGTCCCTGAGAGTTTAATGACAAAATAAGAGAGACCCAAAGAGGAGTGAGAAAGTTAAAGAGAAAAATCTTAGTTAAAGCCTTGTGTTATATTCTTCTAATGCTTAAGTGAAACAGTAATTCTGTCTGTTTTGCTTAAATACACAAAACAGTTTTTCTAAAATTGCAACAAGAAAGAGTAGTGAGATATCTCATATTAATAATATCTGTCAGCAACAGTCTCTGGTCCTCTGCTCAACAAAAGGTAAATAAAATTATCAGATTTCTAGAGCTGGAAGAAATATGAAAGATGGTCAATCTTGAATTACAGAAAAAAGATGAAGCCTAGAGGATTTGTAACTTTTCCAAGAACACACATGAAATACAAAGCTTAAAATTTAAAAAAATAAATAATATAAAAATAATACAGTATTATCTATATAACCAATGGATCATACAACTTATGCTATTTGTATGTTGTAGGTAATAGTCTTTTGTCTCTGACCTAGAAATTTCACATCCTTCACCATCATCTATGATACTGTGGCAGGGTAACTTGTTAGTTTGGAAGTGTAATATCAGGCCATTCACAGTTTCTGATCCAGGGTAGCTCTCTTTTGAAGCAGGTTTCAATGAGAATCTTGTGGAAATGCAGTGGGAATATTAGATAAGTTGTCACTGTCCCTTTTTTTAAATGAAACTGGGATTCATGTAATCTGTAGTCCCACATGGCCAAGCAACTTCATTATTTCACCTGGTGAGTGATGTGATAAATGGTAGGCTCTTTCTTTATTTGTTTATTTTAAATTTAAATTATTTATTTTTTAAAGTATTACATAAGTTTCCCTTTTCCCCCATTGACCTCTCCCCAGCTGCCCCCACCCCCCAGCACGTTCCTTCCCCCCCGCCCCCCGCCCCGCCGGTTTGTGTCCATTGGTTTTGCTCATATGCATGCATACAAGTCCTTTGGTTGATCTCTTACCCCTCTCTTCCTTTAAAAATAAAGCATATCTCTAATGAGCATGAGATGATTTTAAGTTCCTGGAGTTGGGGACAGAGCTTCAGTCTCCTTGTCAATCTGTGTCCATTCATTAGCACTAAAATTGTTCTAGAATCCAGCATCCAGTTTAGAGAAATTGGTAGCTGGTTCCATTGAACCTGCTGTCATCCATATACCTGCTTTTTACAGCAAGGTTGCAAATGTTAGATTATTGGTGAAATGCACAGTGAGATAAAGATTCTGGGATGCTATTTTTTTTTCATGCCACAAAAATTAGAAAAGATATGCTGAAAAGATAATATACTGTACAGCTGGGTCAATCTTCCAGGCCAAAATGGAATGTCAAAATGTCAGTTATGATAATTATAAGATACATTATGATTAAATGGACTTCCATCTGGAGCTCTGGCAGAAGAATTATGCCTTGAGAAATTATGACTTAAGAGATATAACTCAAAGGGCTGATGGCACTTGGTACTGTGTAACCCCTAAATTCATTCAGTTGGCTACAGAGCAGAATTCAGATTGATCGTTACTGACCAAACCTGGCACTCTGCTGAGCTATTGCTATGATAGGTGTATCTTAATCAACTGTTTTAAAAAAATGTCATAGTGCCTTCCAGATGACGCTAATAACTAACAGAATTTAAAACTTAGGGTATGTATTTTAAATTTAATGTTTAACTTAGTCCTAACCAAATTATCTTTCTACTCCTTCAATTAGAATCATATTCCTCCACCCCCATAGAAAAGCAGGGATTACTTTCATTTATAAATAAACTCAAAGAATATTAGCAGTCCTTTCAAGTAAAATATTCCTTTTTTTGTATTGATATGTTACTGATGTGACTGATGATCTTCCCTCCTCTAACGACGTAATATGATCTCAATCAAATTTTTACTCAAAGTTTGTGACAATTTTCAAAAATTTCATGTCTGATTTCACTTAGTCAATAATTTTGCTCTACATATACCAGTACCAAAATATTTTATAGAATATGATAAAAAAAAGAACTTTTATGGGTACTAATTTAAAATGAATTTTGGGAATATATATGTGTTTCAAAGGAAGGAATTAATGTTTAGAGAATGAGATATTTGGGGATATGTAATATAACATGTTAGTTTGGAAAAGTTTTGAAGTGTGGAAGGGTTGCACATTTCAAATCAAAATATTCAATATATATTGAATACTAGGTGCACCAGTTAATAATGCGGATTTTTTTTCACTAGATGGAGTTACGCATATGTTGATACATATGAGATTTGATATGTATGCTATTTTGCTGTATTGACAACAAGCTTCAAAACTTCATATGTCAAATTTTCTGAAGGTGTTAACATCATAGATATTTTTATGCTTAGAAATGTCGAATTTCATGCCAAAAACAGAGCATTTGCAGGAAGTTTTAATTCATTATTTTGAAGAAAAGTGCTACTGAAAATTATCGTATACTTTGGGAAGTTTATAGTGAACATGCTCCATCTCAAGATACTTGTGAACTCTAGTTTAAACACTTTAAAAGTGATGATTTCAATGTGAAAGACAAAGAATGTCCAGGTCAACTGAAAAAGTTTGAAGACCAACAATTATAAGCATTATTGGATGAAGATGTGTGTCAAACTAAAAAACAACTTGCAGAAAGATTAAACATTGCTCAGCAAACAATTTCCAATTGTTTACAAGCAATAGGGAACATTTTAAAGGAAGGAAAATGGGTGCCACATCAACTGAATAAAAGACAAATGGAAAACAGAAAATTCATCAGTAAAATATTGCTTCAATGGCACAAAAGAAAATCTTTTTTGCATCAAATTGTGACTGGTGATGAAAAGTGGATTTATTTTGAGAATTCCAAATGCACAAAATCATGGGTTGATCCAGGTCAACCATCAACATTGCAAGGCCAAATCGCTTCGGAAAGAAGACAATGCTCTGCGTTTGATAGGATCAGGAAGTTGTGGTGTTTTATGAGCTTCTAAACCAGGTGAAACCATTACTACTGATCCCTACCCACAACAAATAATCAATTTGAACCACGCTTTGATAGTGAAATGACCAGAATGTGCCAGAAGACATGGCAAAAATAATTTTGCTTCATGATAACGCACCATCACACACTTCAAAACCAGTTGAAGACACATTAAAAGATCTTGCCTGGGAAATATTAACCTACCCACTGTATTCACCAGACCTTGCTCCTTCAGAGGACCACTTGTTCCAATCATTGGCATATACACATTCTGAGCAGCACTTTAAAATGTACAAAGAAGTAGAAAATTGGGTCTCTGAATGGTTTGCCTCAAAACAAGAAAAGTTCTATTGGGACGGTATCCACAAATTATCTGAAAGATGGGGGAAATGTGTAGCTAACGATGGACATTATTTGAATAAAGCACTTAAGATGTTTCTCTTGAAATTATCATGTTTTCTTTGATTACAAAATCCACATTATTAACCGGTACACCTAATATATCTTCAATAGTTAATTGACAAGTACATGATAATGATGAGCAAATAATAACAATGAAATGATAACCAAAATATAAACCTTAATAAACCTTAAAAACATAGTCATGACTTTTTTCTCTGAACACTACTGTAAATATATATTTATATATTTATATATAGTTTTCCTTTATGGAAGACTTCATCTTAGATATAACTTTAATATAAATTTTTTTGTATTAAATGAAGGCCTGTGCATAAAATTTTAAAGGTCACTGAACTTATCCAAATTGTTGGAGATAAATATATTTATGTATATTAATTCCTACTCTTCTCATTAAAACTTGTTTTAAGAAAAGGTCAGTATGCTCTGGTCCACCTCAGAGAAAAGCATGCATCATTTGTATAATTTGCCACATTTTTTTTTCTTTCTGAGTAGGGGGTGCATATTTTATCCAAGTTTTTGTATTTCAAAGAAATTTATATAAAATATTTCTATAATTAAACTACAACCTACTATATCTCATCTCAGGAACTTAAATTCTCACTTTTCAGTATATATATGCCTAAATGACCCTTACAATGGAACGACCGGAACTACCGGAATGACCAGAACGACTGGTCGCTATGATGCACACTGACCACCAGGGGGAAGACGCTCAACACTGGAGCTGCCCTCAGCCCACAGGTCCTGATTGCCAGATGGGGGCCAGGCCCCCGATCTGGGATGGAGATCCAGGGGTGGGTGGCAGTGGACGTGGCCCCTTTCCTAGGGGGGCCAAGGGCCAGCTCCTTCCTCAGAACTGGCGGCCAACCTCCCAGGTCCCTCCCCCAACCCTCCCCCCACTGGCAAGTCCCGATCGATCGCTGATGGGGGCCAAGCCCTGAGCTGGGGCGGGGAGCCGGAAGGTGGGTGGTGGTGGACAAGGGAGTGAGGGAAGGAGGAGGAGGGAAGGTGGGGAGGCAGGGAGGTGGGGAACCGCATGGGCAGCAAGGGAAAGAGGAGGCGGGGAGGCGAGGAGGCGGGGAGGTGGGGAACCTGATTGGCCCTGATTGCCAGCCAGGCCTAGGTTTCGTGCACCGGTCTCTAGTTGAAGTATATTTAACTAAGTTGTAAGATATTTAAAGTGAATATCATGATAATTTGATATTTAGCTTACATTGTGAAATTATTCTCCCATCTAGTTAATTAACACATCCATCGACTCATATATAGATAAATACCAGGTGTACCGGTTAATAATGCGGATTTTGTAATCAAAGAAAACACAATAATTTCAAGAGAAACATTTTAAGTGCTTTATTCAAATAATGTCCATCGCTAGCTACACATTTCCCCCATCTTTCAGATAATTTGTGGATACCGTCCCAATAGAACTTTTCTTGTTTTGAGGCAAACCATTCAGAGACCCAATTTTCTACTTCTTTGTACATTTTAAAGTGCTGCTCAGAATGTGTATATGCCAATGATTGGAACAAGTGGTAATCTGAAGGAGCAAGGTCTGGTGAATACAGTGGGTGGGTTAATACTTCCCAGGCAAGATC
Source organism: Myotis lucifugus (assembly GCF_000147115.1). Classification (NCBI taxonomy): domain Eukaryota; kingdom Metazoa; phylum Chordata; class Mammalia; order Chiroptera; family Vespertilionidae; genus Myotis; species Myotis lucifugus. The sequence goes on from NW_005872529.1 coordinate 41,764, forward strand.
TTTTAACATGTCTTTCACTGGTTTTGAAGTGTGTGATGGTGCGTTATCATGAAGAAAAATTACTTTGCTGTGTCTTCTGGCCCATTCTGGTAGTGGTTCAAATTGACCTGGACATTCTTTGTCTTTCATATCTAAATCATCACTTTTAAAGTGTTTAAGCCAGTGTTCACAAGTATCTTGAGATGGAGCATGTTCACCATAAGCTTCCCGAAGTATACAATAACTTTCAGCAGCATTGGTCTTCAAAATAAAGTAATGAATTAAAACTTCCCACAAATGCTTTTTTTGGCATGAAATTCGACACTTTTAAGTGTAAAAATATCTATGATGTTAACACCTTCAGAAAATTTTACATATGAAGTTTTGAAGCTTGTTGTCAATACAACAAAATAGCATACATATCAAATCGTATATATATCAACATATGTGTAACTCCATCTATTGAAAAAAAATTCACATTATTAACTGGTACACCTGGTATATGAGTGTGTGTGTGTGTGTGTGTGTGTGTGTACATTGAAATACTACTCCCTTAGCAAATTTCAATTATACAATACAATGTTATCAGCTATGGTCAACATGTTATACATTAGATCTGATAAAACTTACAGCTGAAAGTGTGTACCCTTTTACCAACCTCTCCTAACCCTCTCACCCCCAGCCTTTGGCAATCACTTTTATACTCTCTGTAACTATGAGTTTGATTATTTTTTAGATTCTACATATAAGTGATACCACACAGTATTTATATTTCTTGGTCTGGCTTATTTCATGTATCATAATGCCCTTATCATCCATCCATGTTGTCCCAAATGGCAGGATTTCCTTCTTTCTTTATGCCTGAATAATATTTCATTGTATCTGTGTATCTCACATCTTTATTCATACATCCATTGACAAAGATTTAGGTTGTTTCCATACCTTGGCTATTGTAAATGATGCTGCAACAAACATGGAGGTCAGAAATATCTTCAAGCTAATTATTTCATTTCCTTTGGATAAATAAATACCCAGATGTGGGATGTATGGATTATATAGTAGTTCCATTTTTAATTTTGGGGGGAACATCCATACTCTTTCCATAATGGCTGCTTCAATTTGCATTCCTTTGTTTCCACATCCTTGCCAATACTTTCTAGCTCTTCACTTTTTGATGATAGTCTTTCCAACATTTATGACGTGTGATTTTAAATTGCATAACATATCATTTTTATCAGTTAATATCCATGATTAATGTTCATTCTAGATGTTATTTGCTTCACTATTCAGCTCCTATGCACTTAAAATAGAGATTTAGATTTAATTTGTACTGATTGTGCCATTTTACCTTTTCTTTTTGCTTATAGTATTCCATTTGGACAGGTGGCATATCCACAGACAGATGAGAATTACATAAACTTCATCAAGAGATTGGCATATGAGCACAGTTTTTAATAGTTCTTAAGCATTCTCCCCCCCACCACCACCATTGTTTTCTTTGCATATATGCTGTTTTCTCAACATATACATTTATTTCTCAGACATATTTCTGCTCTTCTTTATCTTAATTTCTCAACTTGTTTTGAAATTAGCTTTCTTTTCTTTGTTGGTTTTCTAAAGTGTGTAAGAAGTGCTGGCAATATGAAAATGAGGTCTGGCAGAGGGGTGTTGAGATCCCCTGCTACTCAAAGAGATATAAAATAGATAAGGCCATGAAACAAAATGTCCTTCTGGGTATTGGCATTTGTAGTGCAACTTTTATTGCAGTTAAAACCATTTAGCCTCTAAGTACAAAGACTGTTTTGTGGTTCCTGCAGCTGTTCCAACAGATTGTCATCTTTAGTGAAGTTCAAGAATAAATAAGAAGTGGATATTTGTAAGTGAAATCTGAATTTAATTATTTCTTAATTAAGAAAATGTTGTTCCATGATACCAAAACACTGCAAGAAATTAGAATCAAATAGCTAAAGAGATTTAAAACTGAAAAACAACACCATATAAACAAAACGTAGAAAGTACATGCCAGTGCAGATAAGAGCAATGAGAGATTTAAGGAGAAACCTGACGGAAGATCAGTTATATCAGGTGCAAAACTCATCATTTTGTGTTATTGCTTTTCTGATATTAATTATAAATGACAGGTGAGCTGTCAGCCTAGTGTGTTCATAGAGACTGGGAGAACGTTTTAGATCTTCTAGAAAGTCGTCTGGGAACAAAGCACAAAATTTCAAAATAATGTTAGTAAGACTAAATCGTAAAAAAGGTTTTAGCACTAATCGGCTATTAAAGCATTTTAAAAACATTTGTTAATTAATCCTTCAACTGTTGATAAATAACGCTTTTATTCACCAAGGTACAGAAAGAAACGAGTTGTGTATTACTAAATCTCTAATGTTTCTAAAATGTAGGTAATACTAAATGTTCCCTTTTTATTCTTTACATCTTTATTCATAAGAAACACACATATATTTCTACTTCCAAAAATATTGTCCCACAAGAAATAGTTGGTGGTATTTTATTACAGAATAATTATTTTATGAGACCCACTATAGGTATAGGGAGCAACACTGTTAGACCTTTTTTTTTTTTTCTCTCTACCATCTCATCTCCTGGCCTTCTCAAATACAAATTAAATTGCTTCTTATTCAATTTTTTAGCACCTCGATCATTCCCTCTCTATAATTTATATCAATGTGTAATTTTGTTATTTGAGATTATTTGATTATATATCTCCTCTCTTAGAAAGCACAATCTGTAAAAGAAAGGACAGTGTTAATTTTGTTCAGCACATAGTAGACACTTTTTTTAAGTATTTATTATTTATTTTATTTTCCCCATCACCATTTATCTCTCAAGGCCCCTTCCATCTCCATTCCCCCCTGCTCCCTTCCACAGTCACCACATTGTTCTCCATGAGTTCTCAATTTTTAATTTTTTTTTTTCAATTCCCCGATTCCCAACAACCCTCCCCAAGCAGAGCTGTCTGCCTGTTCTGGATCTATGAGTCTGTTTCTACCTTGCTTGGTAGTTCAGTTTGTTCATTAAATTCCACATATGAATGAAATCAAAAGATATAACTTTTATTAATGTATTTCTTAAGTATTGAAGTAATTATGCATATATACATACATTTCAGAGTCAATATGAGTGGAATAAAAACAAAATTCTTTAAAAATATTTTTACTCCACTGTGTATTTCTGGTTGCTTTTTAGAAAATTATCTGCCCATATACACGTGCTCTTATTTATTTATTTATTTTTATTTTAAATCTTTATTGTTGAAAGTATTACATAGGTCCTTTTTTCCCCTCCATACATGTGTTTTATATCTGAGTTCTCAATTTTGTTCCATTGACATGTGTGTCTGTTTTTCTGCCAATACCATTCAGTTTTGATTATCATAGCTCTGTAATATTATTTGAAGTCAGGTAGTGTCATACCTTCAGTTTTGTACTTTTTTCCCAGCATTACTTTGGCTTTGGGGGGTCTTTTGTGGTTCCATATAAATCTGATGATTTTTTTCTATTTCTTTTAAAAAAAGACATGGGGAATTTGATGGGGATTGCATTAAGTCTGCATTTTGCTTTGGGTAATACGTCATTTTATCTATGTTGATTCTTCCAACCCATGAACACTGGATATTTTTTCCATTTTGTTGTGTCTTCTTCAATCTCTTTTAATAATGCTGTGTAGTTTTCAGTACATAGGTCTTTAACATTCTTCGTTAAGTTTATTCCTAGGTTTTTGATTCTCTTGGTTGCAATTGCAAAAGGAATTTAATTTTTATTTCTTTTTTCTAAAGTTTCATTGTTAGTATACAGGAAGGCAGTGGGTTTTTGTACATTGATTTTGTATCTTGCAAATTTACTGCTGTTGAATAAAAAACCATCTTCAATAAATAGTGCTGGCAAAATTGGAAAGCCATATGCAAAAAAATGTTTGTCCCTATGTACAAAAATTAATTCACAATGGATCAAATATCTAAATATAATATCTGAAACAATACATTATATATAAGAAAACATAGGTACTAAGCTTATAGCCCTTGATCATATAGAACATTTTATTAACTTGACACCAAAGGCAAGGGAAGTAAAGGTATAAGTAAATGAATGAGACAATATCAACCTAAAAAGCTTCTGCACAGCAAAAGAAACTGACAACAAAACAAAGAGGCAACTGACTGAATGGGAAATGATGTTTGCAATAGCTCCAACACAGCTTTAATACCCAAAATGTATGAAGAACTCATAAAACTTAACACCAAACAACCAAACAGTCTGATTAAAAATTAGGCAGAAGACCTGAATAGACACTTCTCCCAATAAGATATATGAGCAGCCAATAGATATCTAAAAACATGTTTAACCGCACTAGCAACTAGGGAAATGCAAATCAAAACTAAATGAGATATCACCTCACACCTGTTAGAGTGGCCATTATCAACAAGACAAGTAATAAGTGCTGGAGAGGTTGTAGAGAAAAGGGAACCCTCATTCACTGCTGGTGGGAATGCAGACTGGTGCAGCCACTATGGAAAACAGTATGGAGGTTTCTAAAAATATTAATACTACAACTATCATAAAACCCAGCAATCCATCTCCTGGGTATATACCCAAAAAGTAGAAAACATGTATTTGAAAAGATATATGCATCTCTATGTTCATTGCAGCATTATTCATGGTGGAAATAACCAAAGTGTCCTGCGATAGAGGACTGGATAAAGAAGATGTGGTTCATATGCACAGTGGAATACTACTCAGCCATAAGAAAAGAAGAACCTACTGGCATTTGCAGCAACATGGATGGACCTTGAAAATATTATCCTAAACAAGATAAGAACCATATGGGATATAAAACTGAAACTCATCACAGAATGAAGCTAAGAATCATATGATTTCACTCATATGTGGGATATAAAACTGGTTGACACAAAAAGCAGTGTGGTGGTTGCCAGAGGGAAGTGGGCGGGGATGTCTGGGGTTAAGGAGGCCTAATATATGGTGATGAAAGATAATTTGACTTTGGGTAATGGGTACACAGTGCAATATACAGATCTTATAACATGGAACCCACACCTAAAACTTATATGATCCTATTAACCAATGTCACCCAATAAATCCTATATAATAAAAGCATAGTATGCAAATTATCACCTCTACCAGGAGTTGTCCGGGAGTTCGCCCAGTGGGCAGAGCCAGCTGGGGAAAGGGAGGGAGATCCTGGCCTGCAATGGCAGCAGGTGGCCAGGGGAAGGGAGGGAGTACCCGGCTGGCAACCGACAGCTGCTAGGGACCCTACCAATGCACACTGGGCCTCTAGTGTAATAATAATAAAAAATATCTTAAAGCCTTTATCTATGCCCTGATTCTAAATCAAATCGTTTCAACCAAACTAAATACATTTATTCTGCCCTTGATCCTCAGCTGTGGAAGAGGGTGTTGAATATCTATACATATAAAAGCTTAAGCAACTGTTTGACCATCCGACTGCTAGCTATGATATGCACTGACCACCAGGGGGCAGGCGCTCAACACAGGAGCTGCTGAGCTGTGGTGACTTGGCCCTGCAGTTCTCAGGTGACACACCCAGAACCAGAGAGGAGGGAGCCCGATTCCTGGTGCATCAGCAGAGAACTGCCCTGTCCCAATCTGGGACCCCTTGGGGGATGTCAGAGAGCTGGTTTCAGCCTCATCCCTGCAGGCCAGGCCGAGGAACCCCACTGCTGCACAAATCCATGCACTGGGCCTCGAGTTGAAAAATAACAAAGGACATCATAGAGGAATAACAATATCAACTATTTATTGCACTCCTATTAAATGTCTTTTAAACCCTTATAATGGCAAACAATATAGATATTATCAGTAGGACTTTTTTACATATGAAGAGAGTTAGGTGGCTAGAAAGAGTTATAAAAATGTTTATTTTGCTAGAGAGTGTGTATCTTTTTAGCAAAACATTATCCTAAGGTTCCCTTTTTTTTTTTATTATTACAATCATCTTGAGAGGATAAATAGGCCCAACTCTACTGACAACAGATGACCAACAGATACAAAGGAGAACTGTAGCTTTAGATCAGACCAGTGGGGAGAGAAATGATGGTCAATGTTGCCTAGGAATCCCAGCAGCAAATCATTTTAGCTCTAGTCACAGTAGCCATGATGAGTAAAATCTCAAATGAGATTTATGTAAAAAGGTCAGTGGCACTATACAAATGTAATCAAGATCAAAGTTTCTTAAATACCTATTCCAAATGGTTGAGGAAGAAGAAAAGGTCTACACGAGGAGGGATCACGAGTGTGCTCTTTCAGCAGTAAGCCTGGTTTCCCCAAGCTGTGGTATAAAATTCGGTAATTAATGCCTCATGTGCTCACCTCTCATAAGGACACATACTTCTTATTTGGTAGGACTATCTATGTCACAAGCAGTACTCCCAGCACCTACACATCCACTAGCAGGAAATACCACCTCTTTCCATCCCCAAATATGTCTACAAGTATAACTTAAAGACCCCCCAGGCCCTATGATTTTCTGGGTCCTATATATGCTCAGTTTTGGAGAGTATTATGCCAAACAAAATAAGCCAATAAGAGAAAGATAAGTATCACATGATCTCACTTGTATGTATAATCTAATGAACAAAATAAACTGATGAATAAAGTAGATACAGGGTCATAGAAGCATGAAACAGACTGATGAATTTCAGAGGGAAGGCAGAGGTGGGTGGGGAGAGATTCACCAAAGAATTTACATGAATATGTGCATAACCCATGGACACAGACAATAGTGTGGTGAAGGCCTGGGGGAGTGGGGCAGGAGGGTGGGTGGAAGGGTTCAATGGGAACAAAAGGGAACATCTGTAATACTGTCAATAATAAAGATAAATTTAAAAAATAAAAGGTCAAATTATGTTTAATTTTTATAAAGACCTTCTGATTAATTTCTGAAATGTAACCTATGGGCTCCTCAAGGTCCAAGGGAAATGTTGTTATCTCTGGTGACTACACACCATCCCCAAACTCTGTAAGAGAGGTTTTGGAAACCCAATATCACAGTTCTTTTCTTTCTCCCAGAGCCTGTTTTCTCTTCTCTGTGTTGGGAAGCGGGGACTCTGAGCATCGCATGACAGTCAGCAGCTTTTGTGGAGCATAAAGTAGTGATGGCTCAGATGAAATGCTTTCCTGTTAGACAATGGCCCAGCCAGCATACAATAGTACAGTGTTTTTTAAATCATCAAACATGGAAATAATGCAAAGAAGACTACAATAAAAATTAAATATCAATGTGGTTACACTGCTTAACTACTGAGGAAGTTAATGGCTCCTTAATTATGTTTGGTACAGGAATAAGAACAATTAAGGGAGAGGTTCTTTCTAGATGCACATGAGATAAATGCTGAGATGGCTCGGAGAAACAGAACACCTATATGGAGGAGTTATTTCACAAAATAATTCATAGATTAAAATGTTAGAGCTGATGGTTACAGAATGATATTGAGACTGGGAGCTTCCTTATAATATACTAGAGGCCCAGTGTACAGATGCTTGCACTAGTGGGGTACCTTGGCCTGGCCTGCACCCTCTCACAATCTGGGACCCCTCAGGGGATATTGGAAAGTGGGTTTCAGCCCGATCCCCGCAGGCTAGGCTGAGGGACCCCACTGGTGCACGAATCCATGCACTGAACCTCTATTATGCATATAAGATCTTTGGTTAATCTCTTCCCACCCTCTCCCTCCCCCCTTCCCTCTGAGATTCATCAGTCTGTTCCATGTTTCCAGGGCTTGTGCATTGAGCATCTACCCCATGGTGGTCATTGTGTATCATAGCTACCGGTCAAACAGTTGAATGGTCGCTTAGGCTTTTATATATATACATAGATCAAAATCATTCCCTGGGTAAAACAAACAAAAGAAATGGTATAAATTGACTTTATTTTGTGTATATCTCTACATAAACTTTATTCTGTGAAACTCGGTGATTTCTTAAGTAATAGTGAAAAATCCATAAGAAGAATAAAGAAAGATGCTACAATTTTGATAGAAAAGGAAAAGATGAATTCAGTAAACACAAATGAACTTCTCCATTATTCTAGTAAAATTCTAGAATTATTTATTAGATGGATAATATGTAACATTTAATAACCATGAAAAGAATAAGCAATAGAAAAATTGAAAATGATTATATACTTTCTCAAAAGAAAGTATGTAACTATTATCTCCTTTCTTTTTTATTATTTAACTAGAGGCCCGGTGCACAAAAATTTGTGCACTCGGGGGGTGGGGGGGAGGGAGGGTCCCTCAGCCAGGCCTATGCCCTCTCGCAGTCTGGGACCCCTCGGGAGATAACGACCTGCTGGCTTAGGCCCGCTCTCCGGTGGCAGAGGGCAGGCCCAATCCCTAGGTGCAGCCCCTGGTCGGGCTCAGAGCAGGGCTGATTGGGGAGTTGGGGCGCCACCCCCTGTCATGCACAGAGCAGGGCAGATCGGGAGGTTGCGATGCCACCCTCAGTCACGCTCAGGGTAGGGTCGATTGGGGGGTTGGGGCACTGCCCCCTGTCACACTCAAGGCAGGGTTGATGGGGAGGTTGCGGCGCCACCCCCTGTCACACACAGAGCAGGGCCAATCAGGGGGTTGGGGCACCACCCTCTATCACCCACAGAGCAGGGCCGATCAGGGGGTTGGGGCTCCGTACCCTGTCACACACAGAGCAGGGTCGATCAGGGGGTTGGGGAGCTCCCCCCTGTCATGCACAGAGCAGGGCCCATCAGGGGATTGAGGAGCTCCCCCCTGTCACTCACAGAGTAGGGCCGATCAGGGGGTTGAGGAGCTCCCCCCTGTCACTCACAGAGCAGGACCGATAGGGGAGTTGGGGCACCACCCCCTGTCACACACAGAGCAGGGCGGACCAGGAGGTTGGGGCGCTGCACCCTGTCACACTCAGGGCAGGGCCAATGGGGAGGTTATGGCTCTCCCCCGTCACACACAGAGCAAGGCCCATGGAGGGGGGTTGGGGCGCCACTCTCTATCACCCACAGAGCAGGGCCGATCAGGGGGTTGGGGCGCTGCCACTGTCACACTCAGGGCAGGGCCGATGGAGAGGTTATGGCTCTATCCTGTCACACACAGAGCAGGGCCCGTGGGGGGGGGGGGCTTGGGGCGCCGCACCCTGTCACACATAGAGCCGCAGGGCAATCAGGGGATTGGGGAGCTCCCCCCTATCAGGCACAGAGCAGGGCTGATCAGGGGGTTGGGGCGCCTTCCCCTGTCACGAACAGAGCAGGGCAGATAGGAAGGTTGTGGCCCCGCCCCCTGTCACACACAGAGCCGCAGGGCGATTGGGGGTTTGGGCACTGCCCCCTGTCAAGCTGATCCCAGTGCCGGGAGGCCTCACGGCTCCGCTGATCCCGGTGCTGGGAGGCATATTACCCTTTTACTATATAGAATAGAGGCCTGGTGCACGGGTGGGGGCCGGCTGATTTGCCCTGAAGGGTGTCCTGGTTCAGGGTGGGGGTCCCCACTGGGGTGCCTGGCCAGTCTGGGTGAGGGGCTGAGGGCTGTTTTCCAGCTGGCGGGTGACTGAGGCTCCCAACCGCTCCTTTTTTTCTTTTTTTTCCTTTTTTTTAATTCTGGGCCAGCTTTAGCTCTGAGGCCTCGCTGCTGAAAACATTGATACAATGTTGCAGTCTGGCTGGCTGAAGCCCGGGCCGGTTTCTGGGGTTTTGTTTAGCTTCTACATTTGCAACATAGTTGCTTAGAGTTGCAGCTGAGAGGCCGGCAAGTCAGGCAGGGAACATTGGAGTCCGCTGTCACTGGAGCAAGCAAGCCTCCCTGCTCGCTTCAGTGCATAGCTGCCGGCCGCCATCTTGGCTGACAGTTAATTTGCATAAGGATATGCTGATTAGCCAATGGGAAGAGTAGTGGTCATACGCTAATTACCATGTTTCTCTTTTATTAGTGTAGATGCATTCTCAGATTCTGAGTTCAAGGGAAAGTTTCACATATAAGAAAACTGTTTCAAAAATCTTCATATTTTTGTGCATATATATATATGCTGTACATACACATAAATAGCTAAATATACTCTTAACTTGTTAAAAGACTTTATGTAGCCCTGACTGGTGTGGCTCTGTTAGTTATAGTGTCCTGTGCAGCAAAAGGTCATGGGTTCTATTCCTGGTCAGGGCACATCCTAGGTTCTGGTTCCATCCCCAGTTGGGGCATGTATGAGAGGCCACTGATCGATATATCTCTCTCACATCAATATTTCTCCCTCCTTTCCTCTTACTAGAAAGAGAAAAAGCTTTATATAAAGAATATTTTTGAGGATGAATATTAACCTGAGAGGAGATCTCTAGGTAAATGTTTGCTCTATCATAATAAATGTATAATGTCTTGAATTAAAATATATATAAGACATGCTTCTCAAATTTCCACATTTCTGTATGTATTCAACAAACATTTATTAATTTGTTAAATTACTAGGTCAAAGCCTAATAAGACACAGTCCCTACCTTTGAGAAACTCACAGTCTATCAGGAAAGACAGACATAAATAAATAAGTAGCATAAACTGCGAAAATGCCATAATGAATACATATGTCAATAACTCAAAGAGGAACCTAATGATTCGGATGACAATAATGATATATTGATTATAAGATCAATATAAATCAATGGTGTGATGTCTGTAAAAAAAATCCAATAACAAATTGCCTTAATTTGTGTGTGTTTAGTGTTCAAAATGAAGAAGAAAATAATTTTTGAAATACAATTTTATAATTTGACCACATCTGGATTGTTCTCATTTCTGGCTATCACATTAAACTAAACCTCTAAGGATAATAAAAATGTATGACATTATGACATTGAAATATGTGAAAGAGAATAGAGCTGCTTAATGTAGAAAAATAAAATGTGTGGGGTACATGGGTACATAAGTGTGACGGTCGAGTATTTGAATATTTGGCACACTAAAAAAATAAAAATCCATATACTTCCAAAGTGTAGAGCTAAAATACTCTAAAATATTGCAGAAAATAATTATTTTATAACACGAAAAGCTGTTTTCTCCTAATTAGAACTATTCAGAAATTGAAGGGGCTTCTCTTAAACCTTTTCTCTCTGACTGTAAACAGCTTTGAGATGGCAAATGAACTGTCAGCACTGTTCATCTGTGCATTGATGCTTTGTGTGGGTGGGTGAAATGGGTGATTTCATGCTATTTTAATGCTTCTATCTCTCTCTTTCACGCACACGTACATACATCATGATGCATTTTTTCCTCTCGTTTTTCAAACTCTTTAACCATTTATATACCCACTTAAACATACACACATACTTTATGTGCCTATGTAAATAGAAAAGACAAAAACATGAATTTTTGATCAATCTTTATTTGAAGTGGGATGAGAAAAAAAGATTAATAATAGAGCATATCAGCAAAGACAAATTATCCAGTGATTATACATGATAGTAAGTATGTGCAGAAGAGATTATTGTAATTACCTGCTTAATCTTTAAACTGGAACTATTTTCAAGCAGAGAAAATATAGGGACCTCTATCTAGCTTATGTTGTTAGCTTCTAATCTATCTTACTACAGGTTTTGTCTTAATTTTTTACTTTGTTCTTAAATACAGGCTAATAACCAGTGCCAGATCCCTCCCTTGTACTCTGATTTCTATGTGCAAACTTGTTACCATTTGCTTGTTTGTTTCCTTGTTTTTAAACCTATGTCTTCATGCTTACATTTGAGTTCTTCTTAGTTCCCTACTTTTTCTAAGAACCCCATCACCCCATTTTCCAATCTGTTTCTCCCAGGTACATAGTTCCTGCAGTCTTAGACTATTGATGATGCTTTTATCCCACTTGCTTGTTGCTGGTCTTTCATGGACCTCATTTCCTAATTTTGTATCTTTGTGTTGCCTTCTAAATAGATCTCACTGAGACTCTTTAACAATTTTTAAATTTAGACTCACATCTAGTGTTGGTCACCTACCACAACATTATTGTTTTTAAATATATTTCTTTATTGATTTCAGAGAGGAAGGGAGAAGGAGAGAGAGATGGAAACATCAATGATGAGAGAGAATCATTGATCAGCTGTCTCCTGAACGCCCCCTACTGGGGCCCACGCCTGCAACCCAGGCATGTGCCCTTGGCCGGAATCGAACCCGGGACCCCTCAGTCCGCAGGCTGACGCTCTATCCAGAGCCAAGTCGGCTAGGGCGCATTATTGTTTTTAATGGCAACAGTTTTGTCTTTAGGAAACTTGAAGATCCATCATGTATCAGGCATCAAGTTAGTTCATTGAGGAACATATCATTTACTTCACATGTGTTTTACATGCTGCTGAGTGGGCTCAGACTCCTGGCAACCCTAAGTATTAGTGATGTCCATGATGTTTGGTCCACAACAGCCCTGCTCATCTCTTCTAGACTCATGCCTATAGTTTTCCTCTTTTCTTCCTGCCTTCTATTTTTCCAAGCATCATTTTTTTTCCAAGGAAACCTGCCTTCTCATGATGTGCCTAAAATACTACAGCTTCAGTTTTGTCATTTCCCTCCAGTGATGTTTCAGGCTTAATTTGCTCTAGGACCTACTGTGGGTACCCTGACCAGAGTACACCGGATGTTAAAGGGCCATGTGCCATACACATGTGCAAAGGCAATGACACTGCAGTTTTACTGTACGCACTGCGCAGGTGCACCTTTATCTTACGTAACACTGATGTCAGTATTTGGCAAGAAGTTGCCAAGAATCCTCTTTGCTCTGAGTTAGTCAAAAAGGGGTGCCCGAACAGCTGGGGGGGGGGGGGGCTACGGTGTTTTGCAGGGGCCGCTTTGGCCAGCTGCATGGTCTGCAAGAAAGCCTATCCCATCTTCCTGCAGCTGCTCATGTCTTCTTCCAGTTTCCGGCATCCATGGAGGTCCCTAGCAGAGGGGCTCAGACCCAACACCTACTTTTTTTTTTATCTCTCTGATGGTTCAGGACATCCATAGAGCACTTCTCCAATGCCATATTGTCAATAATTTTCTTTCTTTCTTTCTTTCTTTCTTTCTTTCTTTCTTTCTTTCTTTCTTTCTTTCTTTCTTTCTTTCTTTCTTTCTTTCTTTCTTTCTTTCTTTCTTTCTGTATTGCCTATCATCCTTTTTCACTGTTTAAGTTTTACACCCATACATAGTAAAAATTGAGAATATGAGAGTATGGATGTTCTTAGCCTTGGTTTCTAATGACACATGTTTGCTCTTCGTGATCTTAATTATCCCATCACTGCCCTTCTGAGTTTTAGCCTTCTCTTATTTTCTTCCTGCAGCCTCCATTTGAACTGATTACCAAATCAAGACAAGCAAAATCTTTAATAATTTCGAAGTCTTTGTTGTCTATGTTAAAGCTGCATATTTCTTCAGTAGTCATGGTATTTGTCTTTCAGGTGTTCAAATGCACCTTCTTCTTTCACTTTCATCAGAAATCTTTTCAGATTATTGCCGCTTTCTTCCAGTTAGATGGTGTCATCTGAATATCTTAAGTTGTTGATATTTCTTCCACCTATTTTCACACCTTTCTCTGAGTCTTGCCCACTTTTTCATATGATGTGTTCTGAGTACAGAATAAACAAATGGGGAGATAAAATGCCCCTATGTCTGCCACATTTCCCTATAGGAAGCCATTCTGGCTCTCCAGATTCTGTCCTGAGAGTGCCTTCCTGTCAGCAACACTTTATGCATCAGGATGGTCAAGTGTTGAGGCACAGCCATTTCTTTCAGAACAACCCCTAGCTTTCTATGATACACAGTCAAAGGCTTTATCACAGCATATAAAACAGACTAAACTTCTGGAATTCTTTGCCGCACTATAGTATCCAACAATGGTTTGCAATTACATCTGGAATGCCTCTTCCTTCTCTGAATCCATCTTGAACACCCACCATTTCTTACTCATTGAAGGTAGAAGCTTTGTTTCATCATCTTAAGCATCACTTTACTTGAGTGGGAAATCAGAGCACTGGTCCTGGAGTTACTGCACTCCTTGGCATCTGCTTCTTAAAAATGGGGATGTATAGGCCATTGTTTTGTTTTCTATATTTGTTGGCATGGTTTTGGCAGGATTTTGACAAATCAGTGTCTGCAGCCTGAAATAGTTCTATCTGTATCTCATCTAGCCCTAGTGATTTGCTTGTTCCCAATACTTCCAAGGCTGCTTTAAACTTCAGTTTCTAGATTACAGGTTCTTTTTTATAGAAATTTTTTTCAAAGGTGTTTCTCTTTTATCTCTCTCTGTCTTCAGTCTAGATTTTTAGTAGACTATTTCCACCTCCTGTTTAGTTTTTTCTTAAGTTTTTAAAATATTTATTTAAGTTATGAAAATAACACATGAACAGATACTTAATGTTAAAAAGTAAACAATACATT
>NW_005872530.1:0-27494 GCF_000147115.1 Myotis lucifugus
TCAGAAAAAGACTTTTATTTGCACTGCTGTGGGCTCAGCGGAGTTCTCTCCAGAGGCTGGGCCCTGCGTCGGGGTTCTGACCTTTTTGGATACATGATAAGCTTCCGGTACTCAGGGGTCTTTCCACACATGAGGCAGCGTGGGTGGTTGGCTGATGTGAGAAGCAAGTGAGATTACAGGAACCAAGAGGACGGTTCTGGAGGAGTAAGGAAGGGGAGGGTTATCTGCTCTTGGCTTGCCTTCTCACTCTGGGGCCAGCGTCGGGAGGGCCACTTCTTCCTCCTGCTGGTTGAGTGCTGCCACACAGGAAAGGGTGCTCTCCAGGGGCTCAGGTGTCACTAGCAGACAAGGAACCCTCACTCGCAGCCCACGCCCGCAGCCACCCTGTGTGAAACGGGCATGGTTGGGGGCCAGGAGCACGCCCATTGCCCTGAGCCCAACCTGTTTAGAGAAGGAGACCTGACCTAGGGACTGGGGGACACTCGGTGCTGAAGGGCACGATTGTGGGGAACTGACAGGAATTGGTCCTAAAGGAACCTGTGGCCACTGTCACTAATCCTGGGACAGGCGTCCACAGCACAAGCCCAGCTGCTGACCAGGTCTCCTCTCCAGGCCTGAGTCTCAGGCTCGTTCAGGGCTCTTACAGACCTATAAGAACTGCACAGGACGCCAACATACAGTGCTCAGGCTTTATTCTAGACGCTGGCCAGAGAGCTGTCAGAGGGAGTGGTGTGAAAGTGCCCACACTGGGCTCACCCTGGATGTGGGGCAGGACTCCTGCAGCTTCTAAGAAGTGTGGACTTGAGCTCTGCCAGCTGGTTATGGTGACTTTTTTCAGGTGTTTCTTCATGTTGCCTGAGTTGTCCAGGGGTCGGAAGGCTGACTTGCTGTTTACTTTCCACCAACTTTCACTTCAGTGACTGTAGTGGTCTGGATAGTTCTCACATTCATGGCTACGCCGAAGAGGAGTGCCGCTATGAGGGCAAGCGAGCGACCAAAAACGACTCTCAAATACACCAGTGACATACCACCTGCCCTCACTGACCGCCTTCTTCTTGGAGCGGGTCCGCTGTCCACACTCCCTCCCGCACCACTGTTAATGCACAGGGGAGGGTCCCAGCCTACATGGCAATGGCAGTTCCTGTTATTGTTGCACACGCCCCTGTAGTTGCATTTCGAAGGGGGACAGTTGTAGTCTATGGCCGCCAAGGTAGCATTGCAGAAGCCTTTCAGACAAAACTTTCCACCGCCGCAGGGAGTACCAGATCTCACAGCACCAACATCAGTGCTTTCTGTCCCACGGTGTGCACCCACCCCAAAACACAAGGACTCCCCGATGATTGAGTGATGGAAGCCCACGTGTTCCTGCAACCGAGGCAGATGAGTGACGTTGACACACTGTAGGCGTCCACACATAACGTCAGCGTCCGCACAACGTTGTGGCGCGAATCCAATCGTAACTTTACAGTGTCCAAATCGGTGGCCCTTTTTATTGATGCTGTAGCAGACGTCTGGCGCGCTCAGCGCCCCCTCCCCAAAGATCTCCTTGCAGTGCATACTGCGGTCGGTACAATTGCCCTCATAGCAGTAGCCGTCCTCAGTGCACGGGGTTCCATCTTGCAGATAAAAGTCACTGGGGCAATTCGTGTCCTTCCCCATGCAGTACTCCGGAAGGTCACAGATGTTCTGGATCGGCCTGCAGAGCGTCCCTGCAGGTGCTTGGGTGCAGTTTGTGCAGCACGTTTCTCTGTTACAAATGCTCCCGGGTGAAAAGCGGCAGTCACTTTCGCAGCACGTGTTGCTGTAACACTGCTTGAAGGTCCCACAGTCACACTGCTCTTCGTTTTCCACCACAGAGTTTCCACATCGAATGGTTGTCAGGCTACTGTTTGAATACACCAGCTGCCCTCTTTCTTGGAAGAGGCAGAGTTGTATATTATTATTAAGTACGTGTGCTGTGTGTTGAAAAGAACAGTTACTGAATGAATCTGTCAACACAGGGTATCTGTACATGATGCAGGTGGCCCTTCTCTGGCAAACACACTCCACCGTATCTAACCACAGACCAAAAGTGGTCCCTATTTGGTTGGAGGCTATAATTGATAACAGTAAATAATGTCTGGATAGTTGACCCAGAAAGATCAGATTTCTATTTCCACACAGCGTGTATAGCTCTGGTTTAAAATTAACTTCATGGGGTCCATCTCTTTTCACAATTATGCCTGGATATGGGAGATAATGCTTATGAATGTTGCGAGCATAATCATTAGCAAATGGACCACCTGGCACTTTATAGTTGTTCATGTCGGTTGGCTCTCTCACATTGTAAATGATCAGGAGGCCGATGTAGTACCTCATATTAAGACTTCTGAACATGGCGTCTATCATACTACCTAGATGTACCAGGTATTGGGCACACTGTGACACATTGTTGTACAGAGTATAAATGGAATGGGCACTCATAAGACAGCCTTTCATAGCTCCAATGTGGGATGCATAGATCTTACTGCTGACCCTGGAGGCTGCACTGGGGTTCTGGTCAGAGAACAGCGGGTACCTCTCAGCCTTGTGTCCCAGACTGGACATGGGTCCTATGGCGTTAGTGTCGGCTACGATCTGAGAAATGATGTGTTCAAACCTCTGGGAATCCTTGAGGGGTTTGATTTCATAGGCAAGGTCGTCCACCTTCAGGATGCCTTCCAGGCCCCCATAGCACGTGTCCACGGTGACCATGGAGAGAGGGACGTCCTCCAGGTAGCCCAGGTAGTAACAGTCGAGAGGGACAAAGGGGTAGTCCACCTGCAAGGCCCCCTGGTCATCCTGAGTCATCATCACCAGCTGTCCAGGCCAAAAGAGTCTCTTGCGCCGCATGTGGAGGACGTGTCTCTGGCCCCCAAACCTCAGGCTGTAGGAGAGCCAGCCTGCTGCCCGCACGGCTTTGCTGTGGTGCAGCTCCTTCGTGGGAATCACCACCTCGGAGGAGATGTAGCGCCAGGAGGGGCGACCTTGAGAACACTGGGTGGGAGCCAGCACCACCCAGAGCCCAAGCAGCAAGAGGGGCGTCCTCAGGGTGACGGGGCCCCCTGCCAACCTCATGCCCGTGGTGGGGGAGAACCGTCGATGTGAACGGAGAGAGGGAGGGTCCTCAGTGAAGCCTGGTCCGCACCATCTGCTGTGGCCACTTCCTGCCAAGGGCATGATGACAGAAAACCCACCCTGGCTGGGTCAGCTGAGGCAACAATGACAGGGTGTGGCAGTGGGTGGGGCTGGACCGGCATTCAGCTGGGGTGGAGGTGGGGGAGGTGGGAACCCTGTCTGTGGATGCTGAGGTGGAAATAAGAGACAAGGAAGCAGACCATGTCTCCATTGCATACATGTCAGGCTGTTGTATCGCAAATCAGCAAACTGGACAAGATGCCTAGTGAGCCAATTAGTTAGGAGTCATCTTTATTGTGCAGAAGTTCAGAGCAGATTACCTCTGTCAAATTCTGAATAAACACAAGAGGGAGTATTTCCTTTTTATATCCTTCTAGTTTGTGTAAGATAGCTTATGCCTACTTGATATCTCTTAAGGTGTACATATGTGAAGAACCTTGAAGAAATAATAAAATTCATTCGAGCGACAAAAACACAGTATATGATGATGAAAAATACATTTATTTTTTAATGTCTACTTGTACACTGATAGTCTGACAGAAAACTTTATGACTCCATTTGATATTATCAGTGGGACTTTTGCTGCTGCATCACTGATGACAGAGATTTCACATCAGGTTTATATTTCGTGACCTTCAGAGATATGCACGAGCTACTACTTTTATCCGTCAGGCTACTCCTATTATGAGACTTAACAAAATTCATCACTGAGCCCTAACTGGTTTGGCTCAGTGGATAGAGCGTTGGCCTGCGGATTCAAGGGTCCCAGGTTCGATTCCAGCCAAGGGCATGTACCTTGGTTGCGGGCACCTACCCAGTAGGGTGTGTGCAGGAGGCAGCTGATGGGTGTTTCTCTCTCATCGATGTTTCTAACTCTCTATCTCTCTCCCTTCCTCTCTGTAAAAAATCAATAAAAGAATTTTAAAAAATGCATCACTGAGAACAAAGATTCACAAGCGTATGTGGATGAAAACATGGAGAGTAACGCTGTTGCAAAGATTTTTAAACAGAAAAAAATTTCTGGAGTGGCATTCCAAGTCCTCAATAGTTCGTTTTCGACACTTCTCTCTGGTACTCCTGTCTCTAATCGCTTTGTTTTTCAATGTTTTCCAAGTCAACTCTAAGGTCAATAAATTTCTGCTTCCAAATTGAGCCACTCTGAAATTCAATAAACTGCATTTCAAAGTCAGCCATGTCTATCCATGAAAACATTTGTAAGTTTAGTTCCTCCAGTTTCATGCTGTCTGGAAACCTCATGAATTTTGCTGTCTCTTCCAGTTATCTTAATTTTGCAAATCTTGAGAAGAACTGCTCAATAGTTGACTCGATGATGTTTAAAAACAGCTTTTGAAGACTTTGACAGTCAGTTCTGTCATCTTTTGGGAGGTCTTTGATGTGCCTCTTGAGGTTTGGGAAATATCAAAATCTCTCACCATCCACATCCCTCTTAAAGACTTCCAGTTTCTTTTCAAAAGCCTTTATGTTACCAAACATAACATCAAGTGTCTTGCCAGTTCCTTGTAATTTAACATTTAAGTCATTCAAATGTTCACAAAAATTGTAAATGGAAGATTATACGAGAGGGTTTCGCGTGCCAGCAAAAGGTACTGGCGTGCCATGTTTGGCACACGTGCCAGGGGTTGCCCACCCCTGTCCTAAACCTTGACTAGCTTAATATCCTATCTGAGTTATTAACTCTTGTCTTTTGCCGGTAATAATACAAGCTTGTAAACCTTCTAAAATGTCTTGTCCCCATAAGTTGACTGCAATTCCAGAGACAATATATGGCTGAAACCATCCTGTTTGTCCTTCCTCATCTTTCCACTTTAACACCGCAGCGCTGCGTTACGTGTTATCAGGAATTCCAACACCCGTGACAGAGCCCATAACTTCTACCATGGACCAACTTGGAGGCCAGAATTCTTGACTGATGACACGAATATCTGCTCCAGTGTCTACTAGACCTTTCAACATTTTCCTCTCTATTCTTAGATTAATCATAGGAAGGGTCTTGCTAATTTCCTGTATCCATTATGTATCTGAGCTTCCAAATCTTGGTGTCCCTCTCTTCCTATTTATAACTTCACCTTGCTGAATATAAGGCAAAATCAGGAGCTGAGCAATTCTTTGTCCTGGAATAATTTGCATAATATGTTTGCATGCTAAAATTACTTTGATTTCTCCCTTATATTCTGAATCTATGACTCCAGGAAAAACAGTTAGTCCTTTGAGCGTATTTTCACTCTTTCCTAGGACTAAACCTGACATTCCTGGTGGCACAAGTCCCCAAATTCCTGTAGGAACAACTTATCTAGCCATATCGGGGATCAGGGTGATTGTTATTGTGCTATTAAGATCAAAGCCAGCCCTAACAGGTTTGGCTCAGTGGATAGAGCGTCAGCCTGCGGACTGAAAGGTCCCAGGTTCGATTCTGGTCAAGGGCATGTACGTTGGTTGCGGGCACATCCCCAGTAGGAGTTGTGCAGGAGGCAGCTGATCGATGTTTCTCTCTCATTGATGTTGCTAACTCTCTATCCCTCTCCCTTCCTCTCTGTAAAAAATCAATAAAATATATTTTTTTAAGAAAGAGCCTTTCAAAAAAAAAGATCAAAGCCAGCATTTCTTTCTGTGACTTGAAGGAGGGAATCTACTGTGGTCCTGGCAGGGTGGAACTTCCCCTTTTTTAATAACGGGGCTGGGGGGAGCCCCTCCAGCTGTTTCCCTGCGGCTGGCCATTTCTTATGTCTTGATTTAATGGCTGGCCATTTCTATGAAATTTAGATCGACATTGATTGGCCCAATGACTCCCCTTCTTACATCTGGGACATAGACCTGCATCACCTGAGTTGGGAGGCGGAATGATTACGCCTTCTCCCGGAGTGTCACCTTTTGGCTCTTACGTTCCTTTTTTCAATGTGCTTGTTGTCCACAATTGAAACATAATTTGTTTCTTGTTGTGATTGCGGCAGCTCGTAAGCTTGCCTGAAAAATGCCCGACCCCACATTCTGACGTGCTCGAATCGTTTCCGTAATGGTACTGTTTCTTCTTAGAGGCATTAGACATTTCTTACAATCAGCATTGGCATTTTCATAAGCTAATTGCTGAGTCAAAACATCTCCTGCTGTCTCATGTTGAATCTGCCTTCTCACTGCTCCAGTGACGCGAGCTACAAAATCAGAGAATGACTCAGTGGGCCCTGCATGCACTTACTACAGGCTCCTTCAGGTTCCCCTTTTGCTGGTAAAGTCCACCAGGCTTTTCGTCCACAAGGTCTAATTGGCTCATACGCCTGCTGGACGTCACTAAATTGTCGCTGTCCTGCAAGCATCTCAAAAGTTATGGGAACATTCTACCCGAGATTTGAAGAAGCTTGCTCTTGACATTTCTCTAAAAATTCTCCTTTCTAGAGCAAATAATCTCCTCCATCCAGACTAGCACAGGCTAGAGAATACCAGTCATAAGGAGCTAGGAATGCTTCAGAAATGTTAGTTATAATTTCTCCAGTAAATGGAGCATTTGCACCATTCTGTATTACACTAACACTCAAGGCCTTTATCATTTTAAAGTCAAATCTTTCATGCTGTCTTATTATTTGATTTGGGAATTGTGGATTAGCTACCTGTATAATAGGAAAAGCAAGTCTATCTTCTACTGTCATGTCCTTTAATCCTTGTCTCATGGCTTTTTGCATAGGTGATTCTATTAGTGGCGATTAAATGTTTCAGAATCAGGACACGAAGGCCACTCTTTCAATTTATCTTTCTGCTTCTCTTTAGAAGCAGAGGGTGCAAGGGGAGGAGGTCTTTCTTCTTTAAAAAGCTCTAACAAATGCATTACCGTTTCCCACAAAGAGAAACAATTTGGAGGCAAATATTTCCCCTGCTGCTGAGCTACCTTCAAGTTCTGACCTATCCATTCCCAACATTCAATATCCAATGTACCCTCATCAGAAAACCATGGATTATGTTCTACTAGAGGCCCAGTGCACAAAAATGTGTGCACTCGGGGGGTCCCTCAGCCCGGCCTGTGCCCTCTCGCAGTCTGGGACCCCTCAGAGGATGTCCACCTACTGACTTAGGCCCGCTCCCTGGGGAATCGGGCCCAAGCTGGCAGTCAGACATCCCTCTGGCAGCCCAGTAGCCCTCGGGGGATGTCCATTTGCCAGCGGGGAGCAGGCCTAAGCTGCAGTCGGACATCCTTAGCGTTGCTGAGGAGGCGGGAGAGGCTCCCACCGCCACTGCTGTACTGGCAGCCATCAGCCTGGCTTGTGGCTGAGCAGAGCTCCCCCTGTAGGAGCGCACTGACTACCAGGGGGCAGCTCCTGCATTGAGCGTCTGCCCCCTGGTGGTCAGTGTGTGTCACAGTGACCAGTCATTCCCAGTCATTGTGCTCTTAGGGTCAGTTTGCATATTATCCTTTAACTATATAGGATAGAGGCCTAGTGCGTGGGTGGGGGCCGGCTGGTTTGCCCTGAAGGGTGTCCTGGATCAGGGTGGGGGTCCCACTGGGGTTCCTGGCAAGCCTGGGTGAGGAGCTGATGGCTGAGGAGCTGATGGCTGTTTGCAGGCTGGTCAAGCCCCCCCCCCCCCACACACACACACAGTGGGGACCCTCACCCCATGGAGGTTTGGCCAGCCTGGGTGAGGGGCTGATGGCTGTTTTCAGGCTGGCCACACCTCCTTTAGGGTGGAGGGTCCACTGGGATGCCTGGCCAGTCTGGGGGAGGGGCTGAGGGCCGTTTTCAGGCTGGCCAAGCCCCCCGGCGACGGAAGCTCCCAGCCTCTCTTTTTTTCTTTTTCTTTTTTTTTTTTTATCCTAGGGTTTATTTACCTTCCATAATTGAAACTTTGTAGCCTTGAGAGGAGCTTAGAGCCAGCCAGGGCGGGCGGGAGGGAAGCCTCCTGCTCGCTCCAGCTCCGTGGCCATGGCCGGCTGAAAGCAGGTATCTGGGGTTTATTTACCTTCTCTAATTGAAACTTTGTTGCTTTGAGTGGAGCTCAGAGCCGCCACGGCAGGTGGGGAAGCTTGGCTTCCTCCATCATTGGGGCAACCAAGCCTCCTGCTTGCTCCAGCTCCGTGGCTGCCGGCTGCCATCTTGGTTGGGTTAATTTGCATATAGTCGCTCTGATTGGCTGGTGGGCGTGGCTTAAGGCGTAGCAAAGGTATGGTCAATTTGCATGTTTGACTTTTATTAGTGTAGCTAATAATCTGTAGAAACTGTAAAAGAAGATCTTCTGAAACTGCAACTCCCTTATCCTTTAATAAGCAAGTTAGAAGTCTATAGGAAAGTCTCTCCTCTCTCAACAAATTCTGCCCCATTTTGATCTGGTTGAAACAAAAGAAATCACTCAAGCACTTAAGGATCCATGGGCTTCCACAGCTGACACGAGTTTTGCAAGCAGTTAAACTTCCACCACCAGGTAAGGTGATATTTTCTGCTCTGGCAAATCCTTTTCCTCCAAGATCCTGTTCAGAGCACCAATGGTGAAAGGCCACGGCCAGCGTGGCTTTCAGGTTCAAAGGCTTGGAGAAAGAGCTGATGCACAAATTGACAAGCAAGACATAGGAATATTAATTTTTAGAATTACTGGGGGAAAACAGAGGAAAACTCAACTAGAGAAGTCAAGTTCCCGCTGAGTCTCCGTTCCCACCTGCTTTTATTTACTAGGATACACACCTGCCTTTAGGAATGCGGACAGACATATCAATGTGGTGGGCTGTTTCTGTTTCCCGAGACCCGCACGGGAAAACGACAGGTTCTTGAGCGGAGGAGCTGGGGATTAAGAAATTAAAGAAAAGACCAAGATGCAGAAATAGATTTTAAGCTGGGGCCAGGTGGGCGCCATCCTCTCTGATGGAGAGGCGGCAAAGCGGCCTGAGACACACAGCAGGTTTATTTTAAAGGCCTAGATTTACATATCTAGTTCCGCCCCTGCCTGATTAACATGTCCAGCCTTATTGGGGAAGCATGTTCCCAGGGTGTGGCTCTGCCTAAGCTCTGAGTTCAGCTGATAATAATTATAAGAAAATGCCTAGGTGCCTCCCAGGTGGCCCTCTACAATCAATGGTCATGTTTAGTAAACAGTAAGATTGTCAGGTTTTGGGGGAGTGTGCTTTAGGCCATTGAGTCAGCAGCAGGTAATAAAATGTAGATATTCACCCTGTGAATATCAGAAGGAGTCCCGGCTAGCCTTCTGCCAGACTCCTCACATTTATATTAATTACTGTTGATCTTGGTTTCCAGCAGAGAACCCTTTCTTAAACTTTTTAATCAGACATTCCAGAACGGTATGTTTTGAGGAGCTCCCCCCATGATGGTGTCCAAAATGATGAACTAAAACCCTCCCAGTGGACAGTGGCACGAGACAAACAAAGGAGAGTTCTTCCTGTCGTCCACCTGGCCACTTCCCTCTCGGGGAGTTAGGTGCCTCTTAGCACTGGTAGGTCAGTAGACGCCCCTGCCCCGGATCAGGTCCACCGGGAGGGACAGTGTCCCACAGAACCTGACACCACCCGAAGCCATATGAGGTCACCACAGAACCGCAATGTGGGACTCACTCAGGCGCCGTAGCTGACACCGTGGGGCACAGTCATCACACACACGTGCACACAGCTTCACACAGAGTTCAAGACTCCCGCCCCAGGAGTCTCCTATCCTATGCGGTGACCACGCCGCTCAGCAGGTGATCAAGCTCACCTTCCGCCTTAAAGGCGGGCCTGAACTCGGTCCAGGGCCCCCGGGGACACTTGCTGGTCTGATGGCCTGGTCCTGGCAGACTTTATTGTCTTCCCTGGGGTCCCTTCAGCACAGCAGTGGCTGAATACTGCTGGCCCGGCGACGGTCAGGGTCCAGTGAAATCACCGGCGGTGTGCCTTCCTGTCCATTGCGGGGACCCAAAATTAGCAGCCTCCTCTGCTGGCTTCCAACAATGGTGGCTGAAAGGGCCAGAGTGGCTCTTGGCTTCTCGGTCAGGAAAACAAATGTTATGGCAGAAATCAGGCTGGGCAGAAGCGACAATCCAAATGTACTCGGAGGTTCAGAAAAAGACTTATTTGCACTGCTGTGGGCTCAGCGGAGGTCTCTCCAGAGGCTGGGCCCTGCGCCCGGTTCTGACCTTTTTGGATACATGATAAGCTTCCGGTACTCAGGGGTCTTTCCACACATGTGGCAGCGTGGGTGGTTGGCTGATGTGAGAAGCAAGTGAGATTACAGGAACCAAGAGGATGGTTCTGGAGGAGTAAGGAAGGGGAGGGTTATCTGCTCTCGGCTTGCCTTCGCACTCTGGGGCCAGCGTAGGGAGGGCCACTTCATCCTCCTGCTGGTTGAGTGCTGCCACACAGGAAAGGGTGCTCTCCAGGGGCTCAGGTGTCACTAGCAGACAAGGAACCCTCACTCGCAGCCCACGCCCGCAGCCACCCTGTGTGAAACGGGCAGGGTTGGGGGCCAGGAGCACGCCCATTGCCCTGAGCCCAACCTGTTTAGAGAAGGAGACCTGACCTAGGGACTGGGGGACACTCGGTGCTGAAGGGCACGATTGTGGGGAACTGACAGGAATTGGTCCTAAAGGAACCTGTGGCCACTGTCACTAATCCTGGGACAGGCGTCCACAGCACAAGCCCAGCTGCTGACCAGGTCTCCTCTCCAGGCCTGAGTCTCAGGCTCGTTCAGGGCTCTTACAGACCTATAAGAACTGCACAGGACGCCAACATACAGTGCTCAGGCTTTATTCTAGACGCTGGCCAGAGAGCTGTCAGAGGGAGTGGTGTGAAAGTGCCCACACTGGGCTCACCCTGGATGTGGGGCAGGACTCCTGCAGCTTCTAAGAAGTGTGGACTTGAGCTCTGCCAGCTGGTTATGGTGACTTTTTTCAGGTGTTTCTTCATGTTGCCTGAGTTGTCCAGGGGTCGGAAGGCTGACTTGCTGTTTACTTTCCACCAACTTTCACTTCAGTGACTGTAGTGGTCTGGATAGTTCTCACATTCATGGCTACGCCGAAGAGGAGTGCCGCTATGAGGGCAAGCGAGCGACCAAAAACGACTCTCAAATACACCAGTGACATACCACCTGCCCTCACTGACCGCCTTCTTCTTGGAGCGGGTCCGCTGTCCACACTCCCTCCTGCACCACTGTTAATGCACAGGGGAGGGTCCCAGCCTACATGGCAATGGCAGTTCCTGTTATTGTTGCACACGCCCCTGTAGTTGCATTTCGAAGGGGGACAGTTGTAGTCTATGGCCGCCAAGGTAGCATTGCAGAAGCCTTTCAGACAAAACTTTCCACCGCCGCAGGGAGTACCAGATCTCACAGCACCAACATCAGTGCTTTCTGTGCCACGGTGTGCACCCACCCCAAAACACAAGGACTCCCCGATGATTGAGTGATGGAAGCCCACGTGTTCCTGCAACCGAGGCAGATGAGTGACGTTGACACACTGTAGGCGTCCACACATAACGTCAGCGTCCGCACAACGTTGTGGCGCGAATCCAATCGTAACTTTACAGTGTCCAAATCGGTGGCCCTTTTTATTGATGCTGTAGCAGACGTCTGGCGCGCTCAGCGCCCCCTCCCCAAAGATCTCCTTGCAGTGCATACTGCGGTCGGTACAATTGCCCTCATAGCAGTAGCCGTCCTCAGTGCACGGGGTTCCATCTTGCAGATAAAAGTCACTGGGGCAATTCGTGTCCTTCCCCATGCAGTACTCCGGAAGGTCACAGATGTTCTGGATCGGCCTGCAGAGCGTCCCTGCAGGTGCTTGGGTGCAGTTTGTGCAGCACGTTTCTCTGTTACAAATGCTCCCGGGTGAAAAGCGGCAGTCACTTTCGCAGCACGTGTTGCTGTAACACTGCTTGAAGGTCCCACAGTCACACTGCTCTTCGTTTTCCACCACAGAGTTTCCACATCGAATGGTTGTCAGGCTACTGTTTGAATACACCAGCTGCCCTCTTTCTTGGAAGAGGCAGAGTTGTATATTATTATTAAGTACGTGTGCTGTGTGTTGAAAAGAACAGTTACTGAATGAATCTGTCAACACAGGGTATCTGTACATGATGCAGGTGGCCCTTCTCTGGCAAACACACTCCACCGTATCTAACCACAGACCAAAAGTGGTCCCTATTTGGTTGGAGGCTATAATTGATAACAGTAAATAATGTCTGGATAGTTGACCCAGAAAGATCAGATTTCTATTTCCACACAGCGTGTATAGCTCTGGTTTAAAATTAACTTCATGGGGTCCATCTCTTTTCACAATTATGCCTGGATATGGGAGATAATGCTTATGAATGTTGCGAGCATAATCATTAGCAAATGGACCACCTGGCACTTTATAGTTGTTCATGTCGGTTGGCTCTCTCACATTGTAAATGATCAGGAGGCCGATGTAGTACCTCATATTAAGACTTCTGAACATGGCGTCTATCATACTACCTAGATGTACCAGGTATTGGGCACACTGTGACACATTGTTGTACAGAGTATAAATGGAATGGGCACTCATAAGACAGCCTTTCATAGCTCCAATGTGGGATGCATAGATCTTACTGCTGACCCTGGAGGCTGCACTGGGGTTCTGGTCAGAGAACAGCGGGTACCTCTCAGCCTTGTGTCCCAGACTGGACATGGGTCCTATGGCGTTAGTGTCGGCTACGATCTGAGAAATGATGTGTTCAAACCTCTGGGAATCCTTGAGGGGTTTGATTTCATAGGCAAGGTCGTCCACCTTCAGGATGCCTTCCAGGCCCCCATAGCACGTGTCCACGGTGACCATGGAGAGAGGGACGTCCTCCAGGTAGCCCAGGTAGTAACAGTCGAGAGGGACAAAGGGGTAGTCCACCTGCAAGGCCCCCTGGTCATCCTGAGTCATCATCACCAGCTGTCCAGGCCAAAAGAGTCTCTTGCGCCGCATGTGGAGGACGTGTCTCTGGCCCCCAAACCTCAGGCTGTAGGAGAGCCAGCCTGCTGCCCGCACGGCTTTGCTGTGGTGCAGCTCCTTCGTGGGAATCACCACCTCGGAGGAGATGTAGCGCCAGGAGGGGCGACCTTGAGAACACTGGGTGGGAGCCAGCACCACCCAGAGCCCAAGCAGCAAGAGGGGCGTCCTCAGGGTGACGGGGCCCCCTGCCAACCTCATGCCCGTGGTGGGGGAGAACCGTCGATGTGAACGGAGAGAGGGAGGGTCCTCAGTGAAGCCTGGTCCCCACCATCTGCTGTGGCCACTTCCTGCCAAGGGCATGATGACAGAAAACCCACCCTGGCTGGGTCAGCTGAGGCAACAATGACAGGGTGTGGCAGTGGGTGGGGCTGGACCGGCATTCAGCTGGGGTGGAGGTGGGGGAGGTGGGAACCCTGTCTGTGGATGCTGAGGTGGAAATAAGAGACAAGGAAGCAGACCATGTCTCCATTGCATACATGTCAGGCTGTTGTATCGCAAATCAGCAAACTGGACAAGATGCCTAGTGAGCCAATTAGTTAGGAGTCATCTTTATTGTGCAGAAGTTCAGAGCAGATTACCTCTGTCAAATTCTGAATAAACACAAGAGGGAGTATTTCCTTTTTATATCCTTCTAGTTTGTGTAAGATAGCTTATGCCTACTTGATATCTCTTAAGGTGTACATATGTGAAGAACCTTGAAGAAATAATAAAATTCATTCGAGCGACAAAAACACAGTATATGATGATGAAAAATACATTTATTTTTTAATGTCTACTTGTACACTGATAGTCTGACAGAAAACTTTATGACTCCATTTGATATTATCAGTGGGACTTTTGCTGCTGCATCACTGATGACAGAGATTTCACATCAGGTTTATATTTCGTGACCTTCAGAGATATGCACGAGCTACTACTTTTATCCGTCAGGCTACTCCTATTATGAGACTTAACAAAATTCATCACTGAGCCCTAACTGGTTTGGCTCAGTGGATAGAGCGTTGGCCTGCGGATTCAAGGGTCCCAGGTTCGATTCCAGCCAAGGGCATGTACCTTGGTTGCGGGCACCTACCCAGTAGGGTGTGTGCAGGAGGCAGCTGATGGGTGTTTCTCTCTCATCGATGTTTCTAACTCTCTATCTCTCTCCCTTCCTCTCTGTAAAAAATCAATAAAAGAATTTTAAAAAATGCATCACTGAGAACAAAGATTCACAAGCGTATGTGGATGAAAACATGGAGAGTAACGCTGTTGCAAAGATTTTTAAACAGAAAAAAATTTCTGGAGTGGCATTCCAAGTCCTCAATAGTTCGTTTTCGACACTTCTCTCTGGTACTCCTGTCTCTAATCGCTTTGTTTTTCAATGTTTTCCAAGTCAACTCTAAGGTCAATAAATTTCTGCTTCCAAATTGAGCCACTCTGAAATTCAATAAACTGCATTTCAAAGTCAGCCATGTCTATCCATGAAAACATTTGTAAGTTTAGTTCCTCCAGTTTCATGCTGTCTGGAAACCTCATGAATTTTGCTGTCTCTTCCAGTTATCTTAATTTTGCAAATCTTGAGAAGAACTGCTCAATAGTTGACTCGATGATGTTTAAAAACAGCTTTTGAAGACTTTGACAGTCAGTTCTGTCATCTTTTGGGAGGTCTTTGATGTGCCTCTTGAGGTTTGGGAAATATCAAAATCTCTCACCATCCACATCCCTCTTAAAGACTTCCAGTTTCTTTTCAAAAGCCTTTATGTTACCAAACATAACATCAAGTGTCTTGCCAGTTCCTTGTAATTTAACATTTAAGTCATTCAAATGTTCACAAAAATTGTAAATGGAAGATTATACGAGAGGGTTTCGCGTGCCAGCAAAAGGTACTGGCGTGCCATGTTTGGCACACGTGCCAGGGGTTGCCCACCCCTGTCCTAAACCTTGACTAGCTTAATATCCTATCTGAGTTATTAACTCTTGTCTTTTGCCGGTAATAATACAAGCTTGTAAACCTTCTAAAATATCTTGTCCCCATAAGTTGACTGCAATTCCAGAGACAATATATGGCTGAAACCATCCTGTTTGTCCTTCCTCATCTTTCCACTTTAACACCGCAGCGCTGCGTTACGTGTTATCAGGAATTCCAACACCCGTGACAGAGCCCATAACTTCTACCATGGACCAACTTGGAGGCCAGAATTCTTGACTGATGACACGAATATCTGCTCCAGTGTCTACTAGACCTTTCAACATTTTCCTCTCTATTCTTAGATTAATCATAGGAAGGGTCTTGCTAATTTCCTGTATCCATTATGTATCTGAGCTTCCAAATCTTGGTGTCCCTCTCTTCCTATTTATAACTTCACCTTGCTGAATATAAGGCAAAATCAGGAGCTGAGCAATTCTTTGTCCTGGAATAATTTGCATAATATGTTTGCATGCTAAAATTACTTTGATTTCTCCCTTATATTCTGAATCTATGACTCCAGGAAAAACAGTTAGTCCTTTGAGCGTATTTTCACTCTTTCCTAGGACTAAACCTGACATTCCTGGTGGCACAAGTCCCCAAATTCCTGTAGGAACAACTTATCTAGCCATTGAAAGGGCGAGGGCTATGCCCTCCATCTTGCCTGTATCCTCCATGTTGGGGCCACGTACGGCCTTCTTCCCGGAAGCCCAGGCCTCTGCTGGCCACGCCCGGGATTTGGGCATGTACGTTGGTTGCGGGCACATCCCCAGTAGGAGTTGTGCAGGAGGCAGCTGATCGATGTTTCTCCTCCCCTTACTCCAACCCCCCCCTATATAACCGGACTCTAGGCGGGGTTCGCTCTCTCAGCCACTTGGTTTGCCATTGTGTCGGTGAGTCTGGTGGACGGGAGCCGAGCTAGCTTGAAATACAGATTCTTATGCTTTTGCATCGGATTGGCTGGCTCCCTGATGTGGTTTCTTGGGAATCTTGAAATCTGGGCATAACATTTGGGGACTCGTCCGGGATTCCCAAGACCATGTAGGGACTCCCCCAATTCGTAGAATCTGCGTGGCCGCGGTAAGTGTCTGTGTGTTGTGTATTCTGTTCTGTGTGCTTTATCTGTTCTGTGTGAGCTCACTTCTGAAATCTGTATTCGCCCACATTGATCGTGGACGCACATGGGGATCAAAGGGCGGGAGGAGTCGGGGGACGCCTCAATCCTCCATCTGTATCTGTAGGGGTGTAATTTTGCTTCCGAAAAGTCGGAAGGTCTGTAGAAACCCCAATCTGAGACGGGCGGGTCGCACCCGCTGGTTGGTCTGCAGCCACTGGGTGGCGAGCAGCCATTGTTTTCGGTTTACAGGCGGTTCGCTCCCGCTTCGGTTTTCGCTTCCATCGAGTTGGAAGGCTGTATTTTCGGGCCCATTTAGTTTTCTGTGTTTGTATGTTTCTTTCTGTGAACTTACTGGACGGACGTTATGGAATGGACTCAAACTGCTCCTTTGGGTATTGTGATTGATCATTTCAAGGAGATTGGGGGAGGCTGTAGAGCTCCCTCAGGAGTTGGGAAGTTGTTATTGTTTAAACTCTGAATGAATGTCTGGTAAAGGCATGTGAGTGTAAAGGCAGGGAAGGTGAGCAGGGGTGTGCAGGAGCACGGCGTGCGGCGAGCGCAGCCCTCGCCCCGGGGCCTGGCCGCGCCGCGGGCCCAGGCGGCTTGGGCTCCGCGGCGGTGGAGGCGGCGGCGGCGGCGGGGCGTTGGCCCCTGGGCTTGTGGCGAGCGAGTGGAGCTGGGCGGAGCGCGGGGGTCAAGGCCGGCGAGTCGCTTGCGGGAGGCCGGAGCAGCGAGGCCCCCCGGCAGCGTCGGGTCCAGGGGAAGGTCTGGGAAAGGTCCCATGCGGAGCCCGCGGGACGGACACCTGGGGGCGGCGGCGGCGGCTACTCTGGATGGGAGCAGGGCTCTTCCCGTGGAGATCACCCCAGCTAGATGATAAAAGTTCAATGTATCCTTCAATGTAAAAGTATTGATTTGAAAGTCCTTCTTGTAATTGAAAAGTTTTAAAATGCATCCGGGATTTCTGTGCACGTGTAAAGGGAAAAGGCCAGTTTAAAAACGAGTGCGCATAGTTTTGTTTTGAGCTGAACTTGACCTTTTGCTGTGTACAGAATAAAAACCCGAGACTGTTTTGGCCTTAAAAATGGCAGATGAACCTGACAAAGAAATGTTTGGATTGAATTGGGAAAAATTATGTTATTGTGGTAACTAAATGCCTTTGCTTATTGGTACAGCCACCATTTTGGGCTGCAAGCCTTGGCAGCCGCCATGTTGGCCACATGGTTTGCCGCTCCCCTGGGGGCCGCCATCTTGAAACAGCAAAGGCTCCGCCCTCTGATTTAGTCAGGGGTGGAGCTTTAAGGCAAAGTTTTATGGGGCTGCAAGTGTGCTTGTTTTGCGGATTTATTTTTAAGCTAATCTCTTAAATCTAGAAAGCCCTGCTTTCCTTAAACTAAGGACAATTAAAGGTTATGTCAAAGTCTTTAAAAGGGACTGATAGTAGTAATCCAATTTCTAAAGTCAGATAGAAACTGTGGCTTCATACTGATCTTCAAGGGCATATTTTTCCTTTGCCTGGGAGGGACAGTGCAGCTGTCCCAGGGTCGGGAGGGCTCCAGCTAACTTGCAACTCAGTGTTTGGGAGACCCAGGAGATGCCTAAGTTTGACCTAGGTTACCCAAGGACTCTAGATAATGTGTTTACCCACAGCTGTGGTTTGGATTGCATGCTGTCTCTGCTTCTGTAAATTGATCTGTCCTTAATGCTTAAATATGTATCCTTGTTGTTGAATTTGAATATATTGTTAATCTGAGGAATGTTAATTATTTACATATCACCTAAAAATTAAGGCTAAAAGTTCCAACTAACTAAAAAGCATGGCTTTGGTGTGATGGGAGGAAAGAAATGTTAAATGAATGGTAGGCCAGTAAGCTGGAACTGGTCACTGGTGGTGGATTGTGAGAAGCGCTGGACATCGCCTAACTTCTCCTTCCTTGGTACCCCTGAAACATCGGAGGGTACTTCTGGCCTTGATTTTCTTAGTTTTTGGTTTTGGATTTGTTTGTTTATTTGTGATGAAAACCGTTTCTATCTAAATGAGACATAGGTCAAGAATCCTGTCCTGGGATGTGGGAAAGGCCCCCACATCTGTTCCTGTCAGGCCCCCATCAGGGGACTTGGGGGCAGTGTTCCTGTTATCTGCTCAAGAGCCCAAGACTGTAAAGATACTTGTTCACTAAAAAGGTGTAAGTATGTTTGTAAACACCTCTGTCTGTTTGTTTGCTGGGAACTTTGATTTGCTATGTGATATTCTGTGCTGGGTTGGAATTTTGAAATTCTGGGGTAAACTTAAAAGGTATTTATGGCTTTTACATTTAAGAGTGGGGCTCACAGTTCCTCAAGGCAAAGATTTAATGGCCCTTCCCCATGCCTGTGCTGAATTAGATAATACAGGCCAGTACTGATTAAAGGAAGACAATGGGCCTTGGAATCTGTAAAGATGGGCGGGAATGAAGCTGGTCAAATATACTGAAAGGATTTGGTACCTATTGCTGCTAGCAAAGAAGGGGCTGATATCTCCTTCTAGCGCATTCCCTTGAAAGAGGCCTGGTTGCTGCTCTGCCACAAAGGGAACTGGTAGAAACGAACCATGGAAACTGGCGAGGCCTGGGTGGCTCTCCTATCATGTTTGGCAGACCACTCCCTGTCATTCCTAACCTTAAAGCTGACTTTCTTGCTGCAAGAATTGTCTCTTTCCTTAAAAGGGCTCCAGAGGGCGCACGAGGACATTTGGCCACGCCTCGGCGCCACCCAGGAGACTGGCCCAACCCCAACTCCTCATCAGCACAGACCAGGAGATTGGGTCTACGTCAAAAGGCACCACCTGGAGCCTCGATGGAAAGGTCCCTACACCCTACTCCGTGGTGCTGACGACCCCACTGCTCTCAAGGTAGACGGCGTCGTGACCTGGGTCCATCACACCCACGTCCGGTCAGCGGACCCATCCACGGTCCAAAAAGACTTCATCACCAAATGGAGCGTCGATCGAGATCAACGCAACCCGCTCAAGCTCAAGCTACGGTGTGCTCCACCTGCCTGATGCTGGTAACATGACTCGCGATCACTCCTGTCGCCAGGAGCCCCCACAATAGACTTAGATGATGCCTGCATCTTCATGGACATGGCTCCAAAGAGACAAGGACAATTTATAGGAAGGCCAAGAATAGACTTTAGTAGAATTTGGCTGCCTAAAGCGGCCATGATGCCAATATTATGTTTCATTGTATTGATGTGTTATATTGACCTTTAATTCTCTTGCAGGTTTGAATGTATGTTGGCTGTCCTGGAAGGGAACTATGTGGGGTAACCCCCCAAAAGTAAAGGGTGCCAGCTGCCAAGAGGACAGGTGCCCAAATGGGCAGGAACGGTGCCCATCAGGTTTTGGTCTCTGTTGAGAGACAGCTAACAGTTGGCAGCCTGTAATACTGTCTTGCAGGCCTTTGTGACCATGCCCATGTCAGGGGTAGTAAGCTGGAAAAGGCCTGTTTAGAATAGAAGGTCTGAGGCATGGTTATGCATAGAAAGAAAATTTAATGCCAACAATTACTGTTTTATCAAAAGGAATTGGCAAGAAAAGTCAGAAAATCTTAGAGTAGATCAGTATGTTTTTCTTCTTGTGTAATTCCTCCGAAATTTGGCAATGCTAACATGGCAATACATTTCTTTGCATAAATTCAATAAGACTGGTTCCTAATAGTGGTTTTATTAACGGAAAACTTTGACTGGAGTATCATGTTTTAAAGAGCCCTGTCTGAGCTCTAAAGACTTGAAGCCAGTAAAAATGCCACGAAGAAAGCCTGGTATCCTGCTTGGAAGCCCTGAAGATGGCTGGCGCTGGAGCGTCAGGCCCATGCCCTACCATCACTGGCGGTTGGTAAGAGTAGAAGGGGAGCAGTAGGGATGCCTCTGCATTCCTGCGGAACTCCCACACACTCTGGGCCGCAACAAGTAGGGGGGCTACTGAGGTGGGCCTTAAAACCTGGAGCGTGGGCTCAGGTGGAGTTGCTGCAGGTGAGGGATTCACCTAACTCAGCAGATACTGCAGGCGGGCCTGATGGCAGCTGGGTGGCGTGGCTTCCTGGCCCTACGGGGCACATTAAGATTCAACCATGAGATTCCAGCAAAGGTAGTCAGTTACCATTCTTGTTGTGTTTATGCAAACATCAGGACAGTAGATAAATTAATCTTAATTTGGCTTTTTGATAGCCATGGAAGAATTTTAAGAAGAAAAATCCTATTTCAATAGAAGTTGTTAAAGCTAAAATGGTTTCTTTCCCTTCCACCAGACCATTTGTTAAAATATGCCCAGTTCGGGCCTCTGGCAATGGTGGAATAGAAATGCAGTCCATCTCATGATTGAGCCGGAAG
This sequence comes from Myotis lucifugus, assembly GCF_000147115.1. NCBI lineage: Eukaryota > Metazoa > Chordata > Mammalia > Chiroptera > Vespertilionidae > Myotis > Myotis lucifugus. The sequence goes on from NW_005872530.1 coordinate 20,520, forward strand.
TTCCAAGACAAAGGGGGGAATGAAAGGGCGAGGGCTATGCCCTCCATCTTGCCTGTATCCTCCATGTTGGGGCCACGTGCGGCCTTCTTCCCGGAAGCCCAGGCCTCTGCTGGCCACGCCCGGGATTTTAAACTAACCAATGACAATCAAGGGAAGTGCGCGCCATAGAACAAGACCCGGCTTGCGCCTGGCCAATCGGCAAAGCACAGTCCTTTCTCCTCCACTTACTCCAACCCCCCCCTATATAACCGGACTCTAGGCGGGGTTCGCTCTCTCAGCCACTTGGTTTGCCATTGTGTCGGTGAGTCTGGTGGACGGGAGCCGAGCTAGCTTGAAATACAGATTCTTATGCTTTTGCATCGGATTGGCTGGCTCCCTGATGTGGTTTCTTGGGAATCTTGAAATCTGGGCATAACATTATATCGGGGATCAGGGTGATTGTTATTGTGCTATTAAGATCAAAGCCAGCCCTAACAGGTTTGGCTCAGTGGATAGAGCGTCAGCCTGCAGACTGAAAGGTCCCAGGTTCGATTCTGGTCAAGGGCATGTACGTTGGTTGCGGGCACATCCCCAGTAGGAGTTGTGCAGGAGGCAGCTGATCGATGTTTCTCTCTCATTGATGTTTCTAACTCTCTATCCCTCTCCCTTCCTCTCTGTAAAAAATCAATAAAATATATTTTTTTAAAAAAGAGCCTTTAAAAAAAAAAGATCAAAGCCAGCATTTCTTTCTGTGACTTGAAGGAGGGAATCTACTGTGGTCCTGGCAGGGTGGAACTTCCCCTTTTTTAATAACAGGGCTGGGGGAGCCCCTCCAGCTGTTTCCCTGCGGCTGGCCATTTCTTATGTCTTGATTTAATGGCTGGCCATTTCTATGAAATTTAGATCGACATTGATTGGCCCAATGACTCCCCTTCTTACATCTGGGACATAGACCTGCATCACCTGAGTTGGGAGGCGGAATGATTACGCCTTCTCCCGGAGTGTCACCTTTTGGCTCTTACGTTCCTTTTTTCAATGTGCTTGTTGTCCACAATTGAAACATAATTTGTTTCTTGTTGTGATTGCGGCAGCTCGTAAGCTTGCCTGAAAAATGCCCGACCCCACATTCTGACGTGCTCGAATCGTTTCCGTAATGGTACTGTTTCTTCTTAGAGGCATTAGACATTTCTTACAATCAGCATTGGCATTTTCATAAGCTAATTGCTGAGTCAAAACATCTCCTGCTGTCTCATGTTGAATCTGCCTTCTCACTGCTCCAGTGACGCGAGCTACAAAATCAGAGAATGACTCGGTGGGCCCCTGCATGCACTTACTACAGGCTCCTTCAGGTTCCCCTTTTGCTGGTAAAGTCCACCAGGCTTTTCGTCCACAAGGTCTAATTGGCTCATACGCCTGCTGGACGTCACTAAATTGTCGCTGTCCTGCAAGCATCTCAAAAGTTATGGGAACATTCTACCCGAGATTTGAAGAAGCTTGCTCTTGACATTTCTCTAAAAATTCTCCTTTCTAGAGCAAATAATCTCCTCCATCCAGACTAGCACAGGCTAGAGAATACCAGTCATAAGGAGCTAGGAATGCTTCAGAAATGTTAGTTATAATTTCTCCAGTAAATGGAGCATTTGCACCATTCTGTATTACACTAACACTCAAGGCCTTTATCATTTTAAAGTCAAATCTTTCATGCTGTCTTATTATTTGATTTGGGAATTGTGGATTAGCTACCTGTATAATAGGAAAAGCAAGTCTATCTTCTACTGTCATGTCCTTTAATCCTTGTCTCATGGCTTTTTGCATAGGTGATTCTATTAGTGGCGATTAAATGTTTCAGAATCAGGACAAGAAGGCCACTCTTTCAATTTATCTTTCTGCTTCTCTTTAGAAGCAGAGGGTGTAAGGGGAGGAGGTCTTTCTTCTTTAAAAAGCTCTAACAAATTCATCACCATTTCCCACAAAGAGAAACAATTTGGAGGCAAATATTTCCCCTGCTGCTGAGCTACCTTCAAGTTCTGACCTATCCATTCCCAACATTCAATATCCAATGTACCCTCATCAGAAAACCATGGATTATGTTCTACTAGAGGCCCAGTGCACAAAAATGTGTGCACTCGGGGGGTCCCTCAGCCCGGCCTGTGCCCTCTCGCAGTCTGGGACCCCTCAGAGGATGTCCACCTACTGACTTAGGCCCGCTCCCTGGGGAATCGGGCCCAAGCTGGCAGTCAGACATCCCTCTGGCAGCCCAGTAGCCCTCGGGGGATGTCCATTTGCCAGCGGGGAGCAGGCCTAAGCTGCAGTCGGACATCCTTAGCGTTGCTGAGGAGGCGGGAGAGGCTCCCACCGCCACTGCTGTACTGGCAGCCATCAGCCTGGCTTGTGGCTGAGCAGAGCTCCCCCTGTAGAAGCGCACTGACTACCAGGGGGCAGCTCCTGCATTGAGCGTCTGCCCCCTGGTGGTCAGTGTGTGTCACAGTGACCAGTCATTCCCAGTCATTGTGCTCTTAGGGTCAGTTTGCATATTATCCTTTAACTATATAGGATAGAGGCCTAGTGCGTGGGTGGGGGCCGGCTGGTTTGCCCTGAAGGGTGTCCTGGATCAGGGTGGGGGTCCCACTGGGGTTCCTGGCAAGCCTGGGTGAGGAGCTGATGGCTGAGGAGCTGATGGCTGTTTGCAGGCTGGTCAAGCCCCCCCCCCACACACACACACAGTGGGGACCCTCACCCCATGGAGGTTTGGCCAGCCTGGGTGAGGGGCTGATGGCTGTTTTCAGGCTGGCCACACCTCCTTTAGGGTGGAGGGTCCACTGGGATGCCTGGCCAGTCTGGGGGAGGGGCTGAGGGCCGTTTTCAGGCTGGCCAAGCCCCCCGGCGACGGAAGCTCCCAGCCTCTCTTTTTTTCTTTTTCTTTTTTTTTTTTATCCTAGGGTTTATTTACCTTCCATAATTGAAACTTTGTAGCCTTGAGAGGAGCTTAGAGCCAGCCAGGGCGGGCGGGAGGGAAGCCTCCTGCTCGCTCCAGCTCCGTGGCCATGGCCGGCTGAAAGCAGGTATCTGGGGTTTATTTACCTTCTCTAATTGAAACTTTGTTGCTTTGAGTGGAGCTCAGAGCCGCCACGGCAGGTGGGGAAGCTTGGCTTCCTCCATCATTGGGGCAACCAAGCCTCCTGCTTGCTCCAGCTCCGTGGCTGCCGGCTGCCATCTTGGTTGGGTTAATTTGCATATAGTCGCTCTGATTGGCTGGTGGGCGTGGCTTAAGGCGTAGCAAAGGTATGGTCAATTTGCATGTTTGACTTTTATTAGTGTAGCTAATAATCTGTAGAAACTGTAAAAGAAGATCTTCTGAAACTGCAACTCCCTTATCCTTTAATAAGCAAGTTAGAAGTCTATAGGAAAGTCTCTCCTCTCTCAACAAATTCTGCCCCATTTTGATCTGGTTGAAACAAAAGAAATCACTCAAGCACTTAAGGATCCATGGGCTTCCACAGCTGACACGAGTTTTGCAAGCAGTTAAACTTCCACCACCAGGTAAGGTGATATTTTCTGCTCTGGCAAATCCTTTTCCTCCAAGATCCTGTTCAGAGCACCAATGGTGAAAGGCCACGGCCAGCGTGGCTTTCAGGTTCAAAGGCTTGGAGAAAGAGCTGATGCACAAATTGACAAGCAAGACATAGGAATATTAATTTTTAGAATTACTGGGGGAAAACAGAGGAAAACTCAACTAGAGAAGTCAAGTTCCCGCTGAGTCTCCGTTCCCACCTGCTTTTATTTACTAGGATACACACCTGCCTTTAGGAATGCGGACAGACATATCAATGGTCATGTTTAGTAAACAGTAAGATTGTCAGGTTTTGGGGGAGTGTGCTTTAGGCCATTGAGTCAGCAGCAGGTAATAAAATGTAGATATTCACCCTGTGAATATCAGAAGGAGTCCCGGCTAGCCTTCTGCCAGACTCCTCACATTTATATTAATTACTGTTGATCTTGGTTTCCAGCAGAGAACCCTTTCTTAAACTTTTTAATCAGACATTCCAGAACGGTATGTTTTGAGGAGCTCCCCCCATGATGGTGTCCAAAATGATGAACTAAAACCCTCCCAGTGGACAGTGGCACGAGACAAACAAAGGAGAGTTCTTCCTGTCGTCCACCTGGCCACTTCCCTCTCGGGGAGTTAGGTGCCTCTTAGCACTGGTAGGTCAGTAGACGCCCCTGCCCCGGATCAGGTCCACCGGGAGGGACAGTGTCCCACAGAACCTGACACCACCCGAAGCCATATGAGGTCACCACAGAACCGCAATGTGGGACTCACTCAGGCGCCGTAGCTGACACCGTGGGGCACAGTCATCACACACACGTGCACACAGCTTCACACAGAGTTCAAGACTCCCGCCCCAGGAGTCTCCTATCCTATGCGGTGACCACGCCGCTCAGCAGGTGATCAAGCTCACCTTCCGCCTTAAAGGCGGGCCTGAACTCGGTCCAGGGCCCCCGGGGACACTTGCTGGTCTGATGGCCTGGTCCTGGCAGACTTTATTGTCTTCCCTGGAGTCCCTTCAGCACAGCAGTGGCTGAATACTGCTGGCCCGGCGACGGTCAGGGTCCAGTGAAATCACCGGCGGTGTGCCTTCCTGTCCATTGCGGGGACCCAAAATTAGCAGCCTCCTCTGCTGGCTTCCAACAATGGTGGCTGAAAGGGCCAGAGTGGCTCTTGGCTTCTCGGTCAGGAAAACAAATGTTATGGCAGAAATCAGGCTGGGCAGAAGCGACAATCCAAATGTACTCGGAGGTTCAGAAAAAGACTTTTATTTGCACTGCTGTGGGCTCAGCGGAGTTCTCTCCAGAGGCTGGGCCCTGCGTCGGGGTTCTGACCTTTTTGGATACATGATAAGCTTCCGGTACTCAGGGGTCTTTCCACACATGAGGCAGCGTGGGTGGTTGGCTGATGTGAGAAGCAAGTGAGATTACAGGAACCAAGAGGACGGTTCTGGAGGAGTAAGGAAGGGGAGGGTTATCTGCTCTTGGCTTGCCTTCGCACTCTGGGGCCAGCGTCGGGAGGGCCACTTCTTCCTCCTGCTGGTTGAGTGCTGCCACACAGGAAAGGGTGCTCTCCAGGGGCTCAGGTGTCACTAGCAGACAAGGAACCCTCACTCGCAGCCCACGCCCGCAGCCACCCTGTGTGAAACGGGCAGGGTTGGGGGCCAGGAGCACGCCCATTGCCCTGAGCCCAACCTGTTTAGAGAAGGAGACCTGACCTAGGGACTGGGGGACACTCGGTGCTGAAGGGCACGATTGTGGGGAACTGACAGGAATTGGTCCTAAAGGAACCTGTGGCCACTGTCACTAATCCTGGGACAGGCGTCCACAGCACAAGCCCAGCTGCTGACCAGGTCTCCTCTCCAGGCCTGAGTCTCAGGCTCGTTCAGGGCTCTTACAGACCTATAAGAACTGCACAGGACGCCAACATACAGTGCTCAGGCTTTATTCTAGACGCTGGCCAGAGAGCTGTCAGAGGGAGTGGTGTGAAAGTGCCCACACTGGGCTCACCCTGGATGTGGGGCAGGACTCCTGCAGCTTCTAAGAAGTGTGGACTTGAGCTCTGCCAGCTGGTTATGGTGACTTTTTTCAGGTGTTTCTTCATGTTGCCTGAGTTGTCCAGGGGTCGGAAGGCTGACTTGCTGTTTACTTTCCACGAACTTTCACTTCAGTGACTGTAGTGGTCTGGATAGTTCTCACATTCATGGCTACGCCGAAGAGGAGTGCCGCTATGAGGGCAAGCGAGCGACCAAAAACGACTCTCAAATACACCAGTGACATACCACCTGCCCTCACTGACCGCCTTCTTCTTGGAGCGGGTCCGCTGTCCACACTCCCTCCCGCACCACTGTTAATGCACAGGGGAGGGTCCCAGCCTACATGGCAATGGCAGTTCCTGTTATTGTTGCACACGCCCCTGTAGTTGCATTTCGAAGGGGGACAGTTGTAGTCTATGGCCGCCAAGGTAGCATTGCAGAAGCCTTTCAGACAAAACTTTCCACCGCCGCAGGGAGTACCAGATCTCACAGCACCAACATCAGTGCTTTCTGTGCCACGGTGTGCACCCACCCCAAAACACAAGGACTCCCCGATGATTGAGTGATGGAAGCCCACGTGTTCCTGCAACCGAGGCAGATGAGTGACGTTGACACACTGTAGGCGTCCACACATAACGTCAGCGTCCGCACAACGTTGTGGCGCGAATCCAATCGTAACTTTACAGTGTCCAAATCGGTGGCCCTTTTTATTGATGCTGTAGCAGACGTCTGGCGCGCTCAGCGCCCCCTCCCCAAAGATCTCCTTGCAGTGCATACTGCGGTCGGTACAATTGCCCTCATAGCAGTAGCCGTCCTCAGTGCACGGGGTTCCATCTTGCAGATAAAAGTCACTGGGGCAATTCGTGTCCTTCCCCATGCAGTACTCCGGAAGGTCACAGATGTTCTGGATCGGCCTGCAGAGCGTCCCTGCAGGTGCTTGGGTGCAGTTTGTGCAGCACGTTTCTCTGTTACAAATGCTCCCGGGTGAAAAGCGGCAGTCACTTTCGCAGCACGTGTTGCTGTAACACTGCTTGAAGGTCCCACAGTCACACTGCTCTCCGTTTTCCACCACAGAGTTTCCACATCGAATGGTTGTCAGGCTACTGTTTGAATACACCAGCTGCCCTCTTTCTTGGAAGAGGCAGAGTTGTATATTATTATTAAGTACGTGTGCTGTGTGTTGAAAAGAACAGTTACTGAATGAATCTGTCAACACAGGGTATCTGTACATGATGCAGGTGGCCCTTCTCTGGCAAACACACTCCACCGTATCTAACCACAGACCAAAAGTGGTCCCTATTTGGTTGGAGGCTATAATTGATACAGTAAATAATGTCTGGATAGTTGACCCCAGAAAAGATCGATTTCCACGTCCGCCACAGCCGGGAGTAACCAGGGCTTAAAATTAACTTCA
>NW_005872530.1:28189-56558 GCF_000147115.1 Myotis lucifugus
GGACGTCCTCCAGGTAGCCCAGGTAGTAACAGTCGAGAGGGACAAAGGGGTAGTCCACCTGCAAGGCCCCTGGTCATCCTGAGTCATCATCACCAGCTGTCCAGGCCAAAAGAGTCTCTTGCGCCGCATGTGGAGGACGTGTCTCTGGCCCCCAAACCTCAGGCTGTAGGAGAGCCAGCCTGCTGCCCGCACGGCTTTGCTGTGGTGCAGCTCCTTCGTGGGAATCACCACCTCGGAGGAGATGTAGCGCCAGGAGGGGCGACCTTGAGAACACTGGGTGGGAGCCAGCACCACCCAGAGCCCAAGCAGCAAGAGGGGCGTCCTCAGGGTGACGGGGCCCCCTGCCAACCTCATGCCCGTGGTGGGGGAGAACCGTCGATGTGAACGGAGAGAGGGAGGGTCCTCAGTGAAGCCTGGTCCGCACCATCTGCTGTGGCCACTTCCTGCCAAGGGCATGATGACAGAAAACCCACCCTGGCTGGGTCAGCTGAGGCGACAATGACAGGGTGTGGCAGTGGGTGGGGCTGGACCGGCATTCAGCTGGGGTGGAGGTGGGGGAGGTGGGAACCCTGTCTGTGGATGCTGAGGTGGAAATAAGAGATGTTAACGTAAAAAACCATTGAAACCTGTAAAGAATTTTTGTGAGTTTATTTGAGCCAAACTGTCGACATATGCCGGGAAGCAGAAGCTCAACGAATTGAGATAGTGCTCCGGAGAATGGCAGGGTTACATCCATATTTATACATGAAATTCATTGGTGACAGATTTAAGGGGGTGGGATTAAGCGAAGCGGGGAAACCTCTGTGATAGGATAAAAAGTAAAATGATGGGCACATACTTAGGTGGGTGCAGGAAAATTTAACATGACAAATGAAAGAATCTGCTGCATCTGTCCTGGGCCCAGCACACCTGGTTGTGCCCCAGGGGCTCCATAAAAAGGGAAGTCACAAGTGACCCAGACATCCCAAGGACATGTTATCATAGATGCAAAAAGACAGATAGGCTCAGTTACGGTAAAGGTTGACCTTATCAGTGAAGATATCGGCTTAGAACGTAAATGCCCACCATAACTGCTTTTAGTTAAGGTTTTATTTCAGACCATCCTTTGTGGTTACTTTAGGTCTCCGAGTCAGCAAAACTGCCATGCAGGCCTCTCCTGAGCTTGTCAGGTCAGCATGTGGCCCCTTTCGTCCACAGAGACAAGGAAGCAGACCCATGTCTCCATTGCATACATGTCAGGCTTCTCTCTAGCTACTTGCACACATGTTATGTAATTACAGCAAAGTTAAATTCCCTACTGTTGCCCTAACCGGTTTGGCTCAGTCGATAGAGTGTCGGCCTGCGGACTGAAGGGTCCCAGGTTCGATTCTGGTCAAGGGCATGTACCTTGGTTGCGGGCACATCTCCAGTAGGCGGTGTGCAGGAGGCAGCTGATCGATGTTTCTCACTCATTGTGCTGTGGACCAACATTCGCAAGAATAAGACCACCAACTCCAATTAGGTCTTAAACAGCAAGCGAGGATTTATTGAGCTGCCAGCGTCCGCCACAGGCCCCTCCTGTAACAGCCCCGAACTTGGTGCTCGGCGAGCTTTTATTCCCAGAAACCACAAACGTCCTTGATTTACAGTTACAAGGCTCGAGTCAGGACCTTCGCGCAAAGCTGTCTGGGAGTGGGAGACTTGGAGTTATGCCTGGTTACCTATCTTTGACCCCATCCTTGTTAAAATTTTTTACTGACATTCAATTCATCACAATCGATGTTTCTAACTCTATTCCTCTCCCTTCCTCTCTGTAAAAAATCAATAAAATATATTAAAAAAATAAAAAATAAATTCCCTACTGTCGATGAAATGGCCACATACTAGCCTGACAGCTCAGGGGAAGCCTGCGTGGTGGCCTTGCAAACTCAGAGACCTGTAGTAGCCACAAGGGATGGTCTGAACTGAGAACCTTTTCATTGAAAAGCAGTTTGTAGTGGGCAGTCATGTCCTAAGACAGCATCTTCCTTGACAAAGGTCAATCTTTACCTTAACTGAGCCTATTGTCTTTTTGCATCTGTGATAACATATCATTGAAATGTCAGAGTAACTTGTAACTTCCCCTCTTCCAGACCCCTTCAGGCCACAACCAAATGCCCTGGGCTCCAGGACAGCAACCACAGATTCCTTCATTGTTATTGTTTTTTTTGTTTGTTTGTTTTGTTTTTTTAATATTTTTTTTATTGATTTTTCACAGAGAGGAAGGGAGAGGGATAGAGAGTTAGAAACATCGATGAGAGAGGAACATCGATCAGCTGCCTCCTGCACATCTCCCACTGAGGATGCACCCGAAACCAAGGCACATGCCCTTGGCCGGAGTCGAACCTGGGACCCTTCAGTCCGAAGGCCGACGCTCTATCCACTGAGCCAAACCGGTTAGGGCCATTGTTATTGTTATCATGATAGTTGTTGCCTGTAAACTATCCAATACCCAGTTAAAGAAGCAAAAGAAATTTTAAAAAGCATGTTTCCATCATTTCACTTTTTATCCATTCCCAGAAGTTGCCCCCCATCTCACCATCCTTTGCTTTCTCCTGCCTCCCAAATCGATCACCAATGGATTTCATGTGATTCACGAAGCTCTCCTCCTTTGATTGTAATGTATGGAGCAAGGTGAAAAAATGCCATTCTCCGGAGCATTATCCCAATCTGTTGAGATTCTGCTTCTCAGCAATTATTGAAAGTTTGGCTAAAATAAACTCACAAAGTTCTTTACAGGTCTGAATGTTTTTATGTTAACACTACCAACACTGTCACCATGAAGCAGCACTGCCCGGCGTCGAGCTCAGGAGACACCTGCCGCAGGGCAAAGCTTACAATGAGCCCTAGAATACTGGGCCTCAGTGTGAGAAATGTTGATCTCTGTGGATTGAAATAACGGGCTTGGAGACAAGAAGTATGGCAAAAACGAGACTTTTAACACATCTTTGAAAGAGAGGGTGTCGGGCTCTACAGGCACACGTGGAGTAGCCGTTACAGGCTATTTCTCTCTAGGGTGCAAAAGTCCCTCCTCTGGTTCCTCATTGGCTGAGTGCTATGGTGTTAACGGTTTTCCTCATATGTGGTCTAGGTCTCATTGTCTCACACTGGGCCATTAAAAAGAAAAAGGGCTACCCTAGCTGGTTTCACTCAGTAGGTAGAGTGTTGGCCTGTGAACCAAATGGTCCCAGGTTCGATTCAAGTCAAGGGCACGTACCCTGGTCAGAGTGTGTGCAGGAGGCAACCAATTGATGGTTCTCTCTGTCTTTCCCTCTCTCTTCCAGTCTCTCTAAAATCAAGGGAAAGCCCGGCCAACATGGCTCAGTGGTTGAGCTTCAACATATGAAGCTGAAGGTCATGGTCTAATTCTCCATCGGAGAACATGTCTGGGATGTGGGCTTGATCACCAGTATAGGGCGTGAAAAAGGCAACCGATCAATGAATCTCATCATTGATGATTTTCTCTCTCTCTCTCTCCTTAGAAAAAAGGGTGGGTGCCTGAAGCCTTTCCTAATTATCTCCACCTACCCATGTCTAGTTGAGGTAGGCTGGAGGTGTTTAGTCATGGGTGCCTCAGAGGTTTCCATTGTGATGCTGGCTCATGTACACAGTCCTTTGTTCTTGTATCTTCTCCCCTCCTCCCCACATTCTCTTTGTTCTGGGGAAATTCCATAACCAGTTCCATTAAAAGTTGACTATGCTGGAGATGGATCACAGAGGCCTAGTTCCTTCACTCAATTGCTGGAGGCTAAAGCAAACAGAGATTAGCATGAAAGTGCAGAAGAGACATTGGAAGGCCAATGAACTTTGATATTCAGCAGGGCTGAATATCAGCACAAAACTGCCCTGCTGTGGGCAAAATGGCTCGAGGCAATTTCTTGACCTGATAATTCTTACATTGTTTACCAAACTTTACCTTTGATCTGCCTGTGTGCATTGCTAAAGAGCAGATGTGTATTCAAACTGAATAAATAGGAGATGGTCCCTGGCCCAGTGTGCCTTTTCAGGAAAGAGGTCTCCGCCTGGCCCCCAATGCCTTCTAAATTCATATTTCTTCTATAGCATTTTCATTTCGGTGTCATTCCCTCCTTCAGATCCTGAACCTTGGCATGCGGGTCGCGGCAATTTGTGCCTCAAACAAGAGACTGAAGGAGCAGAATTGCCTGAGTGAAAAATGAAGTGAAAAATTAAAAGTTGGAAACTCACCAGAAAGGTGGAAATTCACTGGCGCACAAAGCCCGTGCCAGCATCAGAGTCGCGACCATAAGTGAACAGGGACGTTTCTGGAATCAGCCAGGTTATAATGGGGGCAGAATTTGAGTAAAAGGCAAACACATCATGGTAAATTTGTACCTTTCATGCTCAAGGATAAAGGAATTAAGGTGTCAAAAGTTACTCTCTTAGATCAGGCTCAAGGAAGACGAGTGCCCTTGTCATCTTTAACTATGTTGGCTCTTGTTCAAACTGCATTATGCCCACTTCGTATTGAGGATCAAAAGCCTACAGACCCCAGGAGGATTTGCCACTGCCCCCTCCCTCCAACTAAGGTAGAGCCTATAACGCCCCCCAATCGTCCACCTCTGGTGTGGGAAGGCTCATCAACTAGAAAAATGGGGCTAACAGTCAATTTAAAAAGGGACTCTAACGCTTTGTCTGAAAATCACCATCTGACGCCTTGGAACTGGCAGATTTTAGCTCAAACGACTTTAGACGCCAGTCAATGCTGTGGAGAGCAGAATATGATAAGATCTGTGAACAACAGACTGAGATCTGGGCCGCATCTGGCTGTAAGTCCCAGGCAATCTGAAAGAGCCATGAAAAGAACTCTGTTTTATTAAGTCTTGTCTATGTGTTATGCGAGCTTGTCTGTTGATTGTTGTTTTACCTGTCTTTGTTGTTTGGTTTAATTGCTTATTGTTAGTCTATTGAGCAGGCCTCTAATTTATCTTCATAGAAAAGAAACAGTAGGTGGCCAGGCCATTACTGACTTTCCCCAGAGCAAACAGGATGTGGGGATGGGAAGAGAGAGTACCAGCGGAACACGTGGCCAATAGCACAGGTCCTAGAAAGATTCCCCGAGACAAAGGGAGGTAACTAAAAAAAGGCTCCAGCCCATGAATTACTAGGTCTCTTAGTGATCCTGTGAAATGGACACCCGCTCTTGGAAATGTAATTAAAAGTCTCATTTTCCTCATGTTTTTGTTTCCCAGTCCGTCCTTTGAAATATAAATAGATCAGCCATTTCTCACAATCTGGGAAATGCGTCTGGGACTTCTATACCCATGAAGAGAAAAAGGTTAGTTTAAGGGGGAGGTGACCCACCCGATTTTCGGTAGTGTCTTATCCTAAGCTTTTTATTGTGATGTAGTACCATTTCTTTATTGTCCTTTCTCTTGCCCTAGATGTATTGGCAAAAATTCTGCTACGTGAGTAGCCTGAGATTTTACTGCCTATGTTTTCTTTTAGGATTTGTATGGTTTCATGGCTTACATTTGAGTCTTTTACCCATTTTGAGTTTATTCATGTGTAGGGTGTAAGTTGGTGGTCTGGTTTCATCTTTTGCATATGTCTGTCCAGTTTTCCCAACACCATTTGTTGAAGAGGCTCTCTTTACTCTATTGTATGTCCTTGCCTCCTTTGTCAAATATTACTTGAGCATAATGGCTTGGGTCGATTTCTGGGTTCTCTGTTCCATTGGTCTATATGCCTGTTCTTGTGCCAGTATCAGGCTGTTTTAATTATAATGGCTTTGTAGCATAGTTTGATATCCGGTCTTGTGATTCCCTCCAACTTTGTTCTCCTTTTTCAAGATTGTTGCAGCTATTCAGAGTCGTTTATGCTTCCATATAAGTTTTGGTAGTATTTGTTCAAGTTCTGTGAAGTATGCCCTTGGTATGTTTATAAGAATTGCATTGAATCTGTGGATTGCCTTGGGTAGTAGTGACATTTTAGCGGTGTTAATTCAAGAGATCCATGAACATGGTATATTTTTTCACTTGTTTATATGTTCCTCTATCTCTTTTCTCAGGGTCCTATAGTTCTCCAAGTATGGATCTTTTACCTCCTTAGTTAAGTTTTTTTCCTACGTATCTTAATTCCTTTGTTGCAGTGGTAAATGGGATTTTTGTTTGTTTTTTCAGTTTATCTTTCTGAGAGTTCATTATTGGTGTATCAAAATGCCATTGATTTCTGGATGTTCATTTTGTATCCTGCTACCTCTCCATTTTCACTGATCTCTCACTTATTTCCTGTATCTCTCCATTTTCTCTGACATGAAAATGTTATTTTATATGAAATTGTGGTTACCTGATTTTACAATGTTGAACCTATTTAATGTCTTTCTTTCAACTTGGGAAGATGGCTGTACATAATGTCGATCCACTTTTTTATGAATTCCATGGCACATAAGATTAAAATGGTGTGACCCACTCATCTAGTCCAGCATTTATTGTTAAACTGGGAAAGATGGGGCCATCAATTGACCTGACTCCGAGGTGCGTCATAGCCCAGGTGTTCTCCCCCCCAGACCCACACCACTGAGTCCAGGAGAAGGAATGTGCTCAGGGCCTAGAAGGACATGTCAGACTGAACACAGTCCCTCCCACTTATGAGAACAGGGTCCCCACATGCAAATGTCTCTTCAAGCTGCAGGGTAAATCCTCTCTGAGCTGTGCAGGCTCACAGCTCTCTCCTCACACAGGGCTGAGGTCTCTGGGAAGGCAGCTCTGTGGTCTAGAAGAAGATGAGGCTGCTGCGTCTTCTCCTGTGCCTGCTGGCATCCCCCCAAGGTGAGGGTCTCAGGGGTCAGACAGGGGTCATGGAGGGCAGGTGACTGAAAGGACTGATGCTCCTTGTGCCCAGGGGGTCCCGTCCCACGTGCAGCTGCAGGAATCAGGCCCAGGACTGGTGAAGCCCTCGCAGACCCTCTCCCTCACCTGCACTGTCCCTGGATTCTCTTTAATGAGCAATGCTGTGCCCTGGACCCGCCAGGCCCCAGGGTGAGGGGCTGGAGTGGGCCGGGGTTATGTGGGCTGGTTGAAGTGCAAAGTATAATGCAACACTGAAATCCCACCTCTATGGAGGGGTCTCTCTTTTCCGTGTCCAGCGCGGCTAGAGAGTGGTCCAGTTCTCTGAGTAGGGGCGGCTGGGGATTGAGAAAATGAAAGGAGACAGACACAGAGATGGAAGGAAAAGCTGGGACCGGGTGGGACCACTGCCCTCTTTTGATGGGGAGACAGGGACCCAGCACCGATACAGTGTGCTTATTTTATACTCCAAACTAGTAGCCTGGTGCACGAAATTCGTGCACATTAAAAGGGAATTAATTTCCCTAACCGGTTTGGCTCAGTGGATAGAGCATCGGCCTGCGGACTCAAGGGTCCCAGGTTCAATTCCAGTCAAGGGCACGTACCTTGATTGCGGGCACATCCCCAGTGGGGAGTGTGCAGGAGGCAGCTGATCAATGTTTTTCTCTCATTGATGTTTCTAACTCTCTATTCCTCTCCCTTCCTCTCTGTAAAAAGTCAATAAAAAGAATTTTTTTAAAAAGGGAACTAATTAGCAGAGATACTTTAATATTGCTATTTTCCCTTTCTCTATAATAGAAGTGTGAGAGATGAAAGGAAATTAGTAAAATGTATATGAAAATAATATATAAATTTATTAATAAATAAACAGTAACAAAAGGATATAACAACAACAGAGGCAAGATATAAAAATGACAAAAACATGATATGAAAACAACAAAAACATGATATGATATAAAAACAGTGATGCAAACAATGACTGATAAAGTGATTAAACTTATTCTAATATCTCCCTGTACACCACATTAAGAGTGAAAACACTTTCAGAGTGCTTGACTAATTTCCCTTGTGATGAAGAACTTACAACTTTAACTGTAACATCACATGCTCTTCAAACTCAAGAGAAAGCAACATATAACTGACCATGTGCAAAAACGGGTTCAGGTAAGAATATGCCTACTTTGTCTAGAGTTTGTCCTTGCGATTTATTAATAGTCATCACAAATGCTGGCATCTCGGGAAACTGTCATCGAATCAATTTAAATGGGAGGCCAGCGTCAGATGGGGACAAATTAATTCTTAGAATCAGAACAACCTCTCTCTCTGCAGATCCTGTTAATACTTCAGCTTCGATAATGTTAGGTCGTAATCTTTGGATAATAAATCTGGTACCATTACAAAGACCCCATTTACTATTAAGATTTCTCAATAGCATGATGATTGCACCCACTTTCAATTTTAATTTATGACATGGCATTCCTGAAGGAGTAATACTATTAAGAAATTCGAAGGGAAATTTTTCCTTTTCAGCATCATCTGTGGAATCAATGGAATCATCACTCAAATATGTGTGAAAATCGCCATCGAGCATATCCAAATTTTCTTCATTTAATTTTTGAACATGCTCATTCTTTGGACAAAGAATTGCACGTTTAGGTATATTTTTAACACTTGGAGTGCGGGAAACGAGTCAAGTCGGCTCGCGTGAATTGCGCGTACTCCGCGGGAGCCGTCTTTAACTCGGTTCATATAGATTTGCGGTGGAGTGCGGGAAACGTGTAAACTCGGGCCGATTGTAACTGCGTATTACCAAATATTTGTTTGTAATCCACCCTTTTGGTGGATGGAACAAAACCAAAAGACAGAGCCATCTTATATTTTGGCGGGAAATTCACCTGCACTCCAAGTGTTAATATTATCTATAGCAGTGGTTCTCAACCTTAGCTGCACATTAGAATCACCTGGGAATCTTTTTAAAATCCTGATTCCTGGGCCTCATCCTCCGGAAATTGTTTCTTTGTTATGGGGTGGGGCCACAACAGAATTAAAACTTTATTGTGGGGAGCAGCTACAGTGTTTGGACAGGTTCAAGCCTTGGACTGATGAGAGGGCACAGTCCTCTCATTGCCACGTGCAAGTCCCAGCTTGGAGGGCAGGGCCCTCCCAGCACAATTATAGCCAACAGCTGTAGTTGTAAGCTTGAACCTATGGTCGGAACACGTGGCCCCACGTGCCTGAGTAATGTGGGCTTGATAGAGTTCAGGTGCATGTAGTTGAGTAGGATTGAAACCCAGGAGAATGTTGTAAACATCTTGGTCACGCCCTTGCTTTGCCTCATAGCATCTGCTATAAACTAAAGGCATGGCTGTGGGCAAGGTCACTGTCTCTCAGAGAAGCAGCGTCCCACCGAGACCCGGCTTTCATTCTCTTGTCTGTCTTTTCTAAACCTTTCAGCCGCTGCCACTCAGGTTCACCCCTGGCCCTGCTTTAGAAAGATATGCCTCCACGTTCCCAGGGTGGGTTCCTGCCTCAAACCCCGCCCTTACAGGAAACAGCTTCAGGAAACAGCTCTGGGGAGGGTGCAGCCATTGCCAAGACAACCCCTGCAGAACTGACTTCCTTCCGCTTGGTCTCGGTGGTTGTGGTCATGATGAACACAACCCATGGTTTTTATATAAGTAGACTAGTGGCCCGGTGCATGAAATTCATGCGGGGAGTGGGGGGGAATTCCCTTAGCTCAGCCTGTACCCTCTCCAATTGGACATCCCTCTCGAAATCTGGGACTGCTGGCTCCTAACTGCTCACCTGCCTGCCTGCCTAATTGCCCCTAACTGCCCTTCTCTGCTGGCCTGATCTCACTCCCAAGTCCCCTGCCAGCCTGATCTTGCCTCCAACTGCCTCTGCTTGCCTGATCACCCCTAACTGCCCTTTCCTGCCAGCCTGATCTTGCTCTCAACTGTCCTCCCCTACAGCCTGATCTCACCCCCAGGCTTAATTAATAGGCATGTTTAATCAATAAGTACATTAAACCAAATAAAATGACATATTTTGAATTTTTTTCTTATTTCACTTTCCAAAGTAATGACTAGCTCTTAGAGTTATTTTCACCAACAGTTGCTTATTCCCAACGTGTTCTTTGGTAATTTTGAAACAAGCCATTAGAGAATCTTTTTGCAGGAGAGCTGATCGCTCCGCCCTCTCCAGCCGCCTTTGAAATCAGAAGAGGAGTATCCGGCGCCTTTCTAGAAATTACAGATTTTCGATCTTCAAAACATATAGTGGGGCCTTGACTTATGAGTTTAATTCGTTCCGTGACAGAGCTCGTAATTCAAATTACTCGTATGTCAAATCAAAAAGTGAACGAGTGAGACACGTGATGCTGGGATGATGTTGTGGCGTTCACTGTGACGTTTACTGCGCCAACTAGCGGTGGGGTATCTGAAGCTGGCTCGTAACTCGAATTTTAGCTCGCAACTCAAAGCAAAAAATCGGCCGAGAGACGGCTCGTATCCTTAGTCGGGACACTCGTAAGTCAATGCCCCACTAGGTATTTTATGATTTGAACAAGAAACCACATTTTTTTTTCGCTAAAAGTATTACAAAGGGTATTACATAAGTGTCCTTTTTCCCCCCCACCCTTGACAAGCCCCTGCCCTTCCTTACCCCCCAGTGTCTTATGTCCATTAGTTATGGTTATATGGATGCATACAAGTCCTTCGGTTGATCTCTTACTCCCCTCCCTCCTGTCCCCCAACCCTCCCTGGCCTTCCCACTGCAGTCCGACAATCGGTTTGAGGCAGCTCTGCCACTGTATTTATTATTGTTCAAAAGTTTGTAATGGTCTTAATTATCCATGAAAGAGTGAGATCATGTGGTATTTTTCCTTCATTGACTGGCTTGTTTCACTTAGCATAATGCTCTCCAGTTCCATCCATGCTGTTGCAAATGGTAAGAGTTCCTTCTTTTTAACAGCAGCATAGTATTCCATCGTGTAGATGTACCACAGTTTTCTAATCCATTCATCTACTGATGGGCACTTAGGCTGTTTCCAGATCTTAGCTATGGTGAATTGTGCTGCTATGAACATCTGGGTGCATATATCCTTTCTGGTTGGTGTTTCTGGTTTCTTGGGATATATTCCTAGAAGTGGGATCACAGGGTCAAATGGGAGTTCCATTTCCAATTTTTTGAGGAACCTCCATACTGCCTTCCATAGTGGCTGCACCAGTCTGCATTCCCACCAGCAGTGCACAAGTGTTCCTTTTTCTCCACATCCTCTCCAGCACTTGTCGTTTGTTGATTTGTTGATGATGGCCATTCTGACAGGTGTGAGATGGTACCTCATTGTTGTTTTGATTTGCATCTCTCGGATGATTAGTGACTTTGAGCATGTTTTCATATGTCTCTTGGCTTTCTGAATGTCCTCTTTTGAAAGGTGTCTATTTAGATCCTTTGCCCATTTTTTGATTGGATTGTTTATCTTCTTTTTGTTAAGTTGTATGAGTTCCCTATAAATTTTGGAGATTAAGCCCTTATCAGATATGACGTTGGCAAATATGTTTTCCCACGAGGTGGGTTTTCTTGTTGTTTTGTTGATGGTTTCTTTTGCTGTGCAGAAGCTTTTTATTTTGATGTAGTCCCATTTGTTCATTTTCTCTTTAGTTTCAACTGCCCTAGGAGCTGTATCAGTGAAGAAATTGTTTTGGCATATGTCTGAGATTTTGTTGCCTTTGTATTCTTCTAGAATTTTTATGGTTTCCTGTCGTACATTCAAGTCCTTTATCCATTTTGAGTTTATTCTTGTATATGGTGTAAGTTGGTGGTCTAGTTTCATTTTCTTGCATATATCTGTCCAATTTTCCCAACACCATTTATTGAAGAGACTATCTTGGCTCCATTGTATGTTCATGCCTCCTTTGTCAAAAATTAATTGAGCATATTGGTTCGGGCTAATTTCTGGACTCTCTATTCTATTCCACTGATCTATATGTCTGTTCTTGTGCCAGTACCAGGCAGTTTTGAGAACAGTGGCTTTGTAATACAGCTTGATATCTGGCATTGAGATCCCACCTACTTTGTTCTTTCTCAGGATCGTTGCAGCTATTCGGGGTCTTTTTTTATTCCAGATGAATTTTTGGAGAGTTCGTTCTAGATCTTTGAAGAAGGCCATTGGTATTTTAATGGGAAGTGCGTTGAATGTATAGATTGCTTTGGGTAGTATGGACATTTTAATGATGTTGATTCTACCAATCCAAGAACATGGTATGTTCTTCCATCTGTTTATGTCTTCCTCTATCTCTTTTTACAACGTCCTGTAGTTTTCTGAGTAGAGGTCTTTAACCTCTTTAGTTAAGTTTATTCCTAGGTATCTTAATTTTTTTGGTGCGATGGTAAATGGGATTGTTTTTCTAATCTCTCTTTCTGAAAGTTCACTATTGGAGTATAGAAATGCCTCAGATTTCTTGGGGTTAATTTTGTATCCTGCTACATTGCCAAATTCATGTATTAAGTCTAGTAGCTTTTTGATGGAGTCTCTAGGGTTTTGTATGTATAATATCATGTCATCTGCAAATAAGGACAGTTTTACTTCCTCTTTTCCAATTTGGATGCCTTTTATTTCTTCTTCTTGCCTAATTGCAATGGCTAATACTTCCAGTACTATGTTGAACAGGAGTGGTGAGAGTGGGCATCCCTGTCTTGTTCCTGTTCTTAGGGGAAATGGTGTTAGTTTTTGTCCATTGAGTATGATGTTGGCTGTGGGCCTGTCATATATGGCTTTTATTATGTTGAGGTATGATCCTTCTATTCCCACCTTTCTGAGAGTTTTTATCAAAAATGGGTGTTGGATTTTGTCAAATGCTTTTTCTGCATCAATTGATATGACCATGTGGTTTTTTTCTTTCAATTTGTTTATGTGATGTATCACATTTATTGATTTACGGATGTTGTACCATCCTTGCATCTCTGGGATAAATCCTACTTGGTCATGGTGTATGATCCTTCTGATGTACTGCTGGACCCGATTTGCTAAGATTTTGTTGAGGATTTTGGCATCTATGTTCATGAGGGATATTGGCCTGTAATTCTCTTTCATTGTGATGTCTTTACCTGGTTTTGGTATTAGGGTGATGCTGGCTTCATAGAATGAGCTTGGAAGTGTTCCTTCCTCTTGAATTTTTTGTAGTAGTCTGAGGAGGGTAGGTTTTAGTTCTTCCTTGAATGTTTGGTAAAACTCCCCTGTGAAGCCGTCTGGCCCTGGGCTTTTGTTTGCTGGAAGCTTTCTGATGACTGCTTCAATTTCTTCCATAGTTATTGGCCTATCGAGGTTTGTAGATTCTTCCTGTTTGAGTTTTGGAATGTTGTATTTTTCTAGGAATTTGTCCATTTCCTCCAGGTTGTCTAGTTTGTTGGAGTAGAGTTGCTCGTAGTATTGTTTAACAATCATTTGTATTTCTGTGGGGTCTGTTGTTATTTCGCCTCTATCATTTCTGATTTGGTTTATTTGGGACCTCTCCCTTTGCTTCTTGGTGAGCCTGGCTAGGGGTTTGTCAATCTTGTTTATCCTTTCAAAGAACCAGCTCTTGGTTTCATTGATTTTCTGTATTGTTTTTTTTTGGTCTCTATGTCATTGATTTCTGCTCTAATCTTTATTATCTCCTTCCTTCTGCTCACTCTGGGGTTTTCTTGTTGCTCTCTAATTCTTTGAGTTGTAGAGTTAGATGATTGGCTACCATTTTTTCTTGTTTTTTGAGATAGGCCTGTAGAGCTATAAACTTTCCTCTCAGGACTGCTTTCATTGTGTCCCAGAGGTTTTGGATTGTTGTGTTTTCATTGTCATTAGTGTCCAGGATGTTTTTAATTTCTTCTTTGATGTCATCGGTAACCCAATCAATATTTAATAACATGCTATTCAGCTTCCAAGTGTTTGAGTATTTTGGGTTGTTTTTATTGTAGTTTATTTCTAACATTATGCCATCGTGGTCTGCGAAGAAGCTTTTTATGATTTCAATCTTCTTGAATTTGTGGAGACTTTGCTTGTGACCCAATATGCGGTCTATTTTTGAATATGTCCCATGAGCACCTGAGAGGAATGTATATTCCGCAGCTGTGGGGTGAAGTGTTCTGAAGATGTCAATTAAGTCCATCTGATCTAGTGAGTCATTTAGGATTGCTGTTTCTTTGCTGATTATTTGTCTAGCGGATTTATCCAGTGATGTCAGTGGTGTATTAAAGTCCCCTACTATGATTGTATTGTTGTCGATCTCTCCCCTGATATCTTCCAGAAGTTTTCTTATGTATGTGGGTGCTCTTGCATTGGGTGCATATATGTTTACCAGGGTTATATCTTCTTGTTGTATTGATCCCTTTAGTATTATGAAGTGGCCTTCCTTATCTCTGGTTATGGCCTTCACTTTGAGATGTATTTTGTCAGATATAAGTATTGCTACCCCAGCTTTCTTTTCCTTTCCATTTGCGTGAAAGATATTTTTCCATCCCTTCACTTTCAGTGTGTGTGAGTCCCTTCTAATGAGGTGGGTCTCTTGTAGACAGCAGATGTATGGGTCATGTTTTTTTATCCATTCAGCCACTCGATGTCTTTTGGTTGGAGCATTTAGTCCATTTACATTTAAAGTTATTATTGAAAGGTACTTGTTTGTAGCCATTTCTTTTTTTGTGTGGCTGTTTTCTTTCTGAGCTTTTTATTTCTTCTTTTTACACCAGTCCCTTTAGCATTTCTTGCATTGCTGGCTTGGTGATGATAAACTCCCTTAGCCTTTTTTTGTCTGTGAAGCTTCTTATTTCCCCTTCAATTTTGAATGATAGCCTTGCTGGATAGAGTATTCTTGGATTCAGTCCTTTACTTTGCATCACTTTGTAGATTTCCATCCATTCTTTTCTGGCCTGATGTGTTTCTGTTGAGAAATCATTTGATAATCTAATGGGAGATCCCTTGTATGTTACTTTCCGTCTCTCTCTTGCAGCCTGTAAGATTCTCTCTTTATCCTGAACATTTGCCATGGTAATTATGATGTGTCTTGGTGTGGGTCTTTTCGGGTTCACCTTGTTTGGGACTTTCTGGGCTTGTGTGACTTTTTTCTTCCCCACCTCAGGGAAGTTTTCTGATATTATTTCTTCGAATAGGTTTTCTAATCCATGTTCATCTTTCTGTTGTTCTGGCACCCCTATTATTCGTATGTTGTTTCGTTTCATGTTGTCCCAAAGCTCCCTTAGGCTCTCCTCCTGTCTTTTAATTTTTTTCTCCATTTGCAGTACAGTTTGAGTGTGTTTTGCTTCCTTGTCTTCTAATTCACTAATTCGGTCCTCCGCTTCTCCCAGTCTACTGTTGATACTTTCAATGGAGTTTTTTATTGAAGCTATGTCGCTCTTCATTTCTTCTTGGGACTTACTTAAGTTGTTGATTTTTTCATCTGTTTCTTCTAGCTTCTTGCATAAGTAGTTGAGTTTTTCATCTGTTTCTTCTTGCTTCTTGAACATCCGGTGCATGTACTCTAGGAACCTTATTCTGAATTCTTTTTCCGTCATGTTGCATATCTCTGTCTCACTTAGCTGCTTTTCTGGCGAGTCCTCCTTTTCTTTCCTTTGGGGGTTTCTTTGTCTACCCATGTTTGATCTCACTGACATGACTAGTTGTTGAGTCGTTCAGTGGCTGGACCCTGGGTGGCAGTGGCTGCTCCCTGGGTGGCAGTGGCTCCTCGGGCTGTGGTTGCTCCTTGGGCGGTTGTGGTAGCAGCGGCTCCTCTGTTGATAGCAGAGCCTCTGGTGGGTGCTGTTCACAGCTGTGGTGGCTCTTCTGGCTGGTGGAGGGAGGCTTCACACACAGCAACTGTTCCCCAGGCAGAGCGTGTGGTGATCAGGAGGCCGCTGTTGCTTGAATCTGCTTTCCGTGGAGGGGTGCAGGTCTCCTCTGGGCTCTTACAGTCGTGCTGCTTGCGAGTCGTTGCCTCCGGGTTAGTAGCCGCAGGGTTAGTAGCCGATCTCTGGATGCCGGTAACAGCTACCTAAGATGGCGCGGTCTCGCCGCTGCGCTGGCGCCCAGGGGGAGGTTTCAGCCTCAATCTCTAACCATCCGCATTTTTTAGGAGTTCTCTGTCTTTCCTGGCTGCAGACTGTCTCTCAGCTGAACCTCCCCAGCTTGATCGGGCTGATTGTTACCCGTTTCAGCTGCTCGCCCCTATCTGCTCCGGGATAAAGCACCAACACGTCCGTCTAAGCCGCCGCCATTTTTTCTCTCCAAGAAACCACATTTTTAAATATGATAACGGCACTTTTTCCTGAGCCTGATTTTGCACATCAATATATGTCCCAGTCCTGCCAGCATTTCATAAGTTATTTGAGCACTCAGCCCGGGGTTTGCGTGGGCTTGCTCCTGACATTTCTCCAAAAATTCTCCCTTCCATAGTAAATAATCTCCTCCATCCAGAGTTGCACAACCCGGAGAAGTGTTTCAGGATTAGGACATGGAGGTGGAGGGGGCCGTGAAGGCCATTCCTCCCATTTTTCTTTTTGCTCTTTTTTAGGAGCAGAGGGTGCAAGGGGAGGAGGCTTATCCTCCTTAGCCTCTCTAAAAGGCTCTAGCAAATGCAATACCGTGTTCCACAAGGAGAAACAGTTTGGAGGCAAGTTTTTCCCCTGCTTCTGAGCTTTGTTCAAATTTTGACCCACTCTTTGCCAACATTCAAGATCTAATGTACCTTCTTCAGGAAACCAAGGGTTATGTTCTATAACATCAAGCAAAAACTGTAAGAGAATAAGTTCTGAAACTTTAACTCCTTAAGCATGCAAATCTAAAGTCTACAATCGTTTCTTACTTTTTTAACCGAATTCTGCCCCATTAGCCTGGCTAAAATAAGATTTCCCCACCCTACTTGCAGACGGTGACATCTGCAGCTGACCATGCGCTTCGTGTGCGGTGAATTTCCCCACCTATATGGTAAAATCTTCCCCACCTTGCCAGTGGCTCTAGGCGATATCTTCTCCTCCAGATGTCCCTCATTGAGGTGCCAGATGTGATGACCCGTGGTTCAGGGTTCGGGCTCTGGAGAAGGGCCACACTCAAATGACAGAGAGGAGACAAGAAATAATAATTTGGAAGTTGGGGGGCCAGGCGGGAGCCCAGGAGGACTCCACTTGTGCTCAGGCCCTGCCATCCTTTTATTCAGTTTGGGATACACCTATAGCCCTTAGGCAGGCAATTTCCAGCAACAGACAGACTATCTTCTCAGTAATGATTTACATGACTGTCTGGTCGGGAAGTTGCTTCAGCTACCATTGTCTCCACTAAACAGTCACTGCATAGCTCTGACCTTTGCCAGGGCTCAAGGGTCACCAGCCTTCCGGGCTCCTTGTCCACACCTCTCTGCTAGTGAAGACAATGGGCAGCTTCCACCAGGGAGTCCTTTGACTGGGAGGTATAAGTCTTCATTCTCCCTCCCTCCGCTCTGCTAAGGACAGGATCGTTGGAGAGGTCTCCTCACCTAGGCACAGTTGTGCTGAGCCATCCGGGTCAAAGGTGATTTCTGCTCCCATTTTGGCTAAAAGGTCTCTGCCCATTAGAGGGAATGGGCAATCTGGCAAGTACAGGAATTCATGAACTACCTGGTGGCCACCTGACTGACATCGGCAGGGGTGGCAGAACAGCCTGGGGCTGTGGTCCCTGGTAGCTCCGATAATGGTGACTTCCCGTCCTGAGAAGGGAGCTACTTTCTGAGTAAGTACCGAGTGCTCTGCTCCTGTATCAACCATAAAGTTCACAGTCTGGCCCCAGATTTTCATTGTGACCATGGGCTCATGGGGGCCCAGTTGGAAAGAGCTTGGTCTGTAATTCAGGTCTCATCTGGGTTCCACATCTGGGAGAGCCTCCCTGGCCCATCTGTCTGTGTCTAATGTCCCTGGTGGGGCCTGGGTCTGGTGGGAAAAGCCATGGCCAGCGTGGCTTTCAGGTTCAAAGGCTTGGAGAAAGAGCTGACATGCAAATTGACACACAAGACAAGAAATATTAATTTGGAATTATGGGGGGAAGCCAGGGAAAGCTTAATGGTAGTAGTCAAGTTCCACTGAGTCTCCGTCCCACCTGCTTTTATTTACTAGAAGACACAATTGCCTTTTAGAAATGCAGACAGACATATCAATGGTAATGTTTAGTAAACAGTAAGATTATCAGGTTGGGGGAGTTTGCTTTAGGCCATTGAGTCAGCAGTAGGTAATGAAATGCAAATATTCACCCTGTGAATATCAAACAGCCCAGTTCAGCCTTCTGACAGGACTTCTCCCATTTATATTAATTACTGTTGATCTTGGTTCTCAGCAGTCTGGAGCCATTCCCAACCTTCTGTTATTATTCTCATGCGTAGTAAAAGACCAATACCCCATCTTGTGGGGTCCCATTTTCTCCAATTCTATGAGGACCCTGCATTTCTCAGAGAGGCATGTGGAAAACGGGGAGTGGTTTGGGTCCCTGATCAGCTGAGCACAACCGTCGTCCAACTGGCTCTGGAGAGTCCGGTTGCAGGGAGATGGAAGGAGGTGGTGTATCTAAGCTTCCCTGGCTAGCAAAGGGGCACTGGGTACCACTTCAGGCACGTATGGAGGTGGTAGAACTGGCAGGGCTTCCTCAGGGGGTTCCTGCAGAATAGGAGGCTTATTCCCCTTCTGAGGGGCCTGCTCTTTTTCCTTACCTACACAAAACCGGATCCAAAGCAGCTTAAGCTCTGCTATTTCTAGCCACTGGTCAATATAAGGGAACTGGTCGGGATGACCTGGGTCTCCTGTGGTAATTCTGTGAACATTCCTGATCGTGGGGACATCCAGTGTGCCCTCCGGTGGCCATCCTCCCCCAAAAGATGGCCAGTCTGTCTCACACATCCTTTTTGACTCCCAGGGAACTAGTTGTACCCCATAGTCCCCAATAAACCTCTTTTTAAAATTCCTTAACATACATTCTAAGACAGTAGAGTTTGTGGAGGAGCTATTACCCATGTTGCAGGGAGGGACAGGGTTGCCTCCCTTTAAAAAAAATACCTGAATAAAAGAACTAATCAAAATAGGCTAATTTTCTAACTTCATTTGTTCTTGGGTGTGGACAGCAAATGACACTAATCAGATTTCTGCTATCAGCCTCCCTGAGTACATTGACATAAGTAATTAACCTCTGTTTAGGGAGTCAAAATGCAAATCATTTACTCCCAAGTGTCCTTGGTTTAGGGAAGACAGGCTTTAAGGATTTAGGGAAGACAGGAGTTACAAGATGCCTTGCTTTAGGGAAGACAGGATTTCTCCTCAGTTTCCCTATTCTACTTGTCCCGGCTTACTGGCCTGTCATCCATTCAACTTTCTTTCAACATTTCTCTCTACCTTCCTCCATTACACCAAAGCTATATTTTCTTTCCAGTTTGTTAGAACTCTTTTTTTAAAAAAATTAAATCTTTATTGTTCGGATTATTACAGTTGTTCCTCTTTTTCCCCCCTATAGCTCCCCTCCACCCACTTCCCACCCCACCCTCTGCCCTTACCCCACCCCCACACACACACACACTGTCCTCATCCATAGGTGTACGATTTTTGTCCAGTCTCTTCCTGCACCCCTCACACCCCTTTTCCCCCACGAGAATAGTCAGTCCACTCCCTTTCTATGCCCCTGATTCTATTATAATCACCAGTTTAGTCTGTTCATCAGATTATTTATTCACTTGATTTTTAGATTCACTTGTTGATAGATGTGTATTTGTTGTTCATAATTTGTATCTTTACCTTTTTCTTCTTCTTCCTCTTCTTAAAGGATACCTTTCAGCATTTCGTATAATACTGGTTTAGTGGTGATGAACTCCTTTAGCTTTTCCTTATCTGTGAAGCTCTTTATCTGACCTTCAATTCTGAATGATAGCTTTGCTGGGTAAAGTAATCTTGGTTGTAGGTTCTTGGTATTCATCACTTTGAATATTTCTTGCCACTCCCTTCTGGCCTGCATAGTTTCTGTTGAGAAATCAGCTGACAGTCTTATGGGTACTCCCTTGTAGGTAACTGACTGTCTTTCTCTTGCTGCTTTTAAGATTCTCTCTTTGTCTTTTGCTCTTGGCATTTTAATGATGATGTGTCTTGGTGTGGTCCTCTTTGGATTCCTTTTGTTTGGGGTTCTCTGCGCTTCCTGGACTTGTAAGTCAATTTCTTTCACCAGGTAGGGGAAGTTTTCTGTCATTATTTCTTCAAATAGGTTTTCAATATCTTGCTCTCTCTCTTCTTCTGGCATCCCTATAATTCGGATGTTGGTACGCTTGAAGTTGTTCCAGAGGCTCCTTACATTATCTTCATATTTTTGGATTCTTTTTTCTTTTTGTTTTTCCGGTTGGGTGTTTTTTGCTTCTTCATATTTCAAACCTTTGACTTGATACTTGCGATCCTCTAGTCTGCTGTTGGAACTCTGTATAATATTCTTTATTTCAGTCAGTGTATGCTTAATTTCTAGTTGGTCCTTTTTCATATCCTGAGGGTCTTACTAGATTTATTGGCGGTTTCTAGAAAATTCTTGAAAGACCTTATAAGTGTGGTTTTGAACTCTATATCTTGTAGTTTGCTTTCCTCCATTTCTGTCATTTGTCCCACAGTCACACTGCTCTCCGTTTTCCACCACAGAGTTTCCACATCGAATGGGTGTCAGGCTACTGTTTGTATGCACCATTTCAGTTCTAAACAGGCATTTTGCGTTATTATACAATATGTGTTCTGTGTGTTGAAAAGAACAGTTACTGAATGAATCTGTCAACACAGGGTATCTGTACATGATGCAGATGGCCCTTCTCTGGCAAACGCAGTCGTTCCTACCCAAATACAGACTGAAGGTGACCCCTACCTGGTGGGCGGCTGTAGTCGATGACAATAAATGATGTCTGGATAGGTGACCAGAAAGATGAGACTATATCTTGTGCATAATCCATAGAGAAATGGATCAAAATCAAGTTCATGGGGCCCATCTCTTTTCATGATTATGGCTGAATGTGGCTTAAATACATCATAAATGTTGTAACCATAATTCTGAGCAAATGGACCATATGACGCATCATTGTTGCTTATATCGGTTGGCTCTCCCTCATTATAAATGATGATGAGGCCGATGTAGTACCTCATTTCGAGACCTTGAAACATGGCATCTATTAAACTACCTATATGTACCAGGTATTGGGCACACTGTGACACATTGTTGTACAGAGTATAAATGGAATGGGCACTCATAAGACAGCCTTTCATAGCTCCACTGTGGGATGCATAGATCTTACTGCTGACCCTGGAGGCTGCACTGGGGTTCTGGTCAGAGAACAGCGGGTACCTCTCAGCCTTGTGTTCCAGCCTGGACGTGGGTCCTATGGCGTTAGTGTTGGCTACGATCTGAGAAATGATGTGTTCAAACCCTTGGGAATTGTTATCATAAAAAAACCTTTGAAACCGGTAAAGAATTTTTGTGAGTTTATTTGAGCCAAACTCTGGACATATGCAGGGAAGCAGAACCTCAAAGAATTGAGATAATACTCAGGAGAAATGGGAGTTCATACGTTGTTTTTATAAATTACCATCAAAAGGAAAATACGTAAGTGGGTTACAGGAAATCCATTGATGATAGATTAGGGAGGTGGGAGAAAGGAGAGCGGGGAGACCTCTGGGATAGGGTGAAAAGTGAAATGATGGACATGTGCTTCTCTTACACCAGTGCTCGGCAAACCACGGCTCGAGAGCCACATGTGGCTCTTTGGCCCCTTGAGTGTGGCTCTTCCACAAAATACCACATGCGGGCGCGCACGAACAGTGCGATTGAAACTTGGTGGCCCATGCACAGAAGTCGGTTTTCAGCTTGGGCGAAAGAAAAACGGAAGACGAAAACCGTGAATTTAAAGTTGAATGGACCGAGACTTTCGTGTTTATTCAAACTTTAAATGGCTTTCCGACCTGTCTTATTTGTCAGGAAAAATTGGCGCATAACAAGAAATCAAATTTGGAGAGACACTTTACAACTAAACACGTGTCATTTAGTACTAAATATCCTGTTGGTGATGCAAGGAAGAAAGCAGTTGAGGAACTTCAGAAGAGTCAAGAAAAATCAAGTTCTGTATTTAATTACTGGATGCAATCTTCCAACAATGTTAATATTGCAAGTTTTGTGGTTAGTCAAGAGATTGCTAAGAGAGGAAAACCATATACAGACGGCGAATACATAAAAAGTTGTTTTATAAATGCATCCAAAGAGCTATTTTGGGATTTTAAGAACAAAGCAGATATTCTAAAAAAAATTAAAGAGTTACCATTGTCTGCTAAAACAGTGAAAGATAGAACAGTCAAAATGTCTTCGAATATAACCAACCAGCAAGTCGAAGATCTTAAATTGGTTTCAGCTTTATCAATAGCAGTTGACGAGTCTTGTGACATAAATGATACAGCGCAAGTTTCACTTTTTATACAATTTATTTCATCTACAGGTCCTAAAGAAGAACTTTTAGGATTATTGCCACTCAAAGGTCAAACACGTGGAGAGGATATAGCAAATGCTGTAATTGAGTGCATTGAAAAATATCATATTCCACTCGATAAAATTGTCTCAATTTCAACAGACAGGGCGAAAAGTATGACCAGCATAAGAAACAGGTTTGTTGCTATTTTGAAAGAAAAATTAATCACGAGATACTTCCTTACCATTGCATCATTCATCAAGAAGCACCTTGTGCGCAGACATTTCCAGAAGAAATTTGCAAAGTTATGGAATTGGTGATTAAGATTATCAACTCCATTATAGATAAAGCTCTTAATCATCGCCAATTTACAGGATTTTTAGTTGAAATGGAGAGTGAGTACACAGATCTTCTGCTGCATAACAAGGTACGTTGGTTATCAAGAGGAAACATTTTGAAATGTTCTGCTTCCTTAATAACAGAAATTAATGCATTTCTCCTTGAGAAGGGTGTTCACTATCCAGAACTAACGAATGATCAGTGGATCCCAAAATTTTATTTCATGGTAGACATTACGTCTCATCTAAATCAGCTTAATCGTAAACTACAGGGGAAAGGAAACACAATTTTTTCGATGTTAGAAGAAGTTATTTCATTCTAAAACAAATTATCTCTTTTTGCTCAAGATTTTGAAACATAAACTTTTTTAAAAATATATTTTATTGGTTTTTCACAGAGAGGAAGGGAGAGGGATAGAGAGCCAGAAACATCGATGAGAGAGAAACATCGATCAGCTGCCTCTTGCACACTCCCCACTGGGGATGTGCCCGCAACCAAGGCACATGCCCCTGACCAGAATCGAGCCTGGTACCCCTGAGTCCGCAGGCCAACGCTCTATCCACTGAGCCAAACCGGTTAGGGCAAAAGATAAACTTTGATTCACTTTCCAAGCCTGTTGAAACATCGCCAAGAAAATAATTCTGATATTGACATTTGCTATTTCAAAACAACACTTTTAAATATGAGGGAAGCTTGTCTCAACAGGTTTCAGGAATTCAGAAACAGCAAAGCGACGTTAGCCTTTGTTAAAAAACCTCTTAATGCTACTGTAACAGAATTAAATTTTCCTCCCTTTAATATTGACATTGGCAACTTTGAACTGCAATTGCTGGATTTAAAAAACAAAGAACTGTGGAGGTCAAAATTTGAACATCTTTGTGCTGATATAAAAATATTGGAGAAAAACAAATGTGAACTTAGTTCACAGCACAAATGGTCTGCTTTGAAAGACCTGGAGAAGGAAGATATGTTGATTTTTAACACCTGGAATAGTATTCCTGACTCATATAATCAACTGAAAAAGCTAGTGTTTGCTGTTCTTTCCTTATTTGGGTCTACATATTTATGCGAACAATCATTTTCAAGCATGAACCTTATCAAGAGTGAATTGAGAAGTCGTCTTATTGATGAGAACCTGGAATCGTGCCTAAAATTAAAAACAACAACATACAAACCTGACTTACCCAAACTTTCCAAGAAGATGCAAGGCCATTGTTCACATTAGTGTTTGTCAGTCATTGTCATGATTTAATTTTATGGATATTGTTAAGAATTTAATTTTATCAATAAATAATATCATTATTAAGTATGATATCAAGTTTTATTTCAACGTACCTATAGTTTAAGACTTAAAACTTTAAGTAAAGTTTATTAAGTTAATTTTAGGGAAGTTGAGGAGTGAAAGAAGATGTAGTGTCGAGGATTGAGAAAGGTATGTTGAGATGGTTTGGACATAAAGAGAGGATGAACGAAAGGAGACAGACGAAACAAGTGTACAAGGTGAGTGTGGATGGGAGAGTTGGAAGGGGTCGACCTCAGCGAACGTACTTCAATCAGATTGAGGATGTTTTTAGCAAAGGCAAGCTTAGGAGTACCCTAATTAAGTTAATAACAATGTACCTACCTATATAGTTTACGTTTAAAAATTTGGCTCTCAAAAGAAATTTCAATCGTTGTACTGTTGCTATTTGGCTCTGTTGACTAATGAGTTTGCCCACCATTGTCTTACACAGACGGGTACAGGATAGTTTCACGTAATTAACAGTTGACGATTAACTTGATAACAATAACGATGGGGAATGTCCTGGTGCCATTCGCTGTGCCCTGAGGGGTGGGGGTGGGGAAACGGGGGGGGGGGGTTACAAGTTACCCAGACATTTCACTGGTATGTTATCTTAGAGGCAAAAAGACAAATGGCCTCAGTAAAGATCTAAGTTGATCTTTGTAAGGGAAAATACTGGCCTAGGACATGACTACCCACCGTAATCTGTTTATAGTTAAAGTTTAATTTCAGACCATCCTTTGTGGTTACTTTAGGTCTCTTAGTTTGCAAGACTGCCATGCAGGCCCCCCTGAGCTTGTCAGGTCAGCATGTGGCCCCTTTTGTCCACATGTCCCCCTTTTGGTCATAAATCAATCCAAAGGATGCATTGATGACCAACCTTTTGGTTGGATAATGGAGTCCCACGGTGCTAGGAAGCTCATTCCCAAGATGTCTCAGTGTCAGCATGTCTTTTTTTTATATATATATATTGATTTTTTACAGAGAGGAAGGGAGAGGGATAAAGAGTTAGAGACATCGATGAGAGAGAAACATCGATCACTGCCTCCTGCACACCCCCTACTGGGGATGTGCCTGCAACCAAGGTACATGCCCTTGACCGGAATCGAACCTGGAACCCTTCAGTCCGCAGGCTGACACTCTATCCACTGAGCCAAACCGGTCAGGGCAATGTGTCAGCATGTCTTGCTGAAAGCTGGACCACTGGGGATGGGGCAAGACCATAACCTTAGATGGCATTTAAAGTCAAACTATTATTATTATATATCTTTAAAAAGACAAGTAAATGGGAGGCAGTCAGATCCTATATGTCCTTGTTAAAAAGTATTCTGGATCATTTCTAATTTTTGAGCCACCATGATCCTAGTCTTTTTACTGTTTGTCTTACGTTTTGCTTTTCTGCATCTAATATAACATTTACATATCAGGAACAAAAGTAACAATATTAAACCAATAACACTGATTAAGAACAGAAAATGTCTAATACTAGACAAGGAAAAGTCTAAGGGGAAAAAGCATCCCAGCCAACTGAAAAACCCTTTACATGTATTATCATAATTTTTTAGGCTAATTATATGTTTTCCTCCTTCATCCACTATCATTTGTACCTTATGATATGTTTGGCCAGATGAATTAAGACTCTCTACTATTTCATTATCTAGAAGCTTTAATTTTTCTTCTGGCCAGTTAATTTTATCCATTCCTATATTTAGGCAATATTCACCTAAAATACTCATCTAGATTAGATCTACATATTATTCTACCAGGGGAATTATTAGGGAAGTGTTCTTGGAGAGGTTTGTCCAAGGTAGGTCCTTTATAATAGATACTAGAGGCCCAGTGCACAAAACTCATTGGGGGGGCAGTGTGGGGGTCCCTCAGCCCATCCTGCACCCTCTCCAATCCAGGACCCCTGCTGGCATTGAAGGTCGAATTAATATTATTCAAAAAGGGAAGGTAAATGGGAGGCAGTCAGATCCTACATGTCCTTGTTAAAAATCATTTCTAATTTTTGAGCCACCATGATCCAAGTCTTTTTGCTGTTTGTCAAGTTTTGTTTTTCTGCATCTAGCGTAACATTTACATACCAGGAATAAAAGTAACAATAATAAACCAGTAACATTGATTAGGAACAGAAAATGTAGGGGAAACAAATATCTGCTATTATCCAGAAGTTTCCGTTTTTCTTCTGGGCAGTTAATTTTATCCATTCCTATATTTAAACAATACTCATCATAGGCGATCATCAGAATATCACTGTCTAGTAGGTGGAAAATTTTTCATGTCTAATAGGGAAAGAGTTCTAGAGAGACAGATATTGTTCCCACTAAGAAACCATAAGGAGGATGATCACAGTATAAAAATCATTTTATATACATTTAATCAATAATAATTAGGGGATATAAGAACAAGGTTGGAGCAACATCAATTTGTGAGCACACAGGCCTTGTTGACGTCTTGGGATGGCTGTCTACCTCCTCCATAGTCGGCGGCTTCTCATCCTTGAGGTGAAGGCGAGTGTCAGAGCCCTTTTCATGGATTTTTCTAAAGATATAGTATACCTACAAATGCATCAGAGTAAAGCAACGGCTGTTCATGAATGACAAAATTTAGAAGTGGCATGGTAATAGATTTGATAAAACTTTGCTTTTCTATAAAATATTCCAAAACAACAATTTCTTGGTAAATAATAATTCCTGTAAAATGACATAGAGAATAATATAAAATTTGTATACTTGATCAGGGAAAATGGCGGAGGCTTAGACGGACGTGTTGGTGCTTTATCCCGGAGCAGATAGGGGCGAGCAGCTGAAACGGGTAACAATCAGCCCGATCAAGCTGGGGAGGCTCAGCTGAGAGGCAGTCTGCAGCCAGGAAAGACAGAGAACTCCTAAAAAATGCGGATGGTTAGAGATTGAGGCTGAAACCTCCCCCTGGGCGCCAGCGCAGCGGCGAGACCACGCCATCTTGGGTTGCGGCTACCGGTTACCGGCATCCAGAGAACGGCTACTAATAGGCGGAGGCAACGACCCGCAAGCAGCGCGACTACAAGAGCCCAGCGGAGACCTGCATACCTCCACGGAAAGGTTAGACTTACCCCAAAGGTGCGGTTTGCAGTTCAGGTTGAAGCGAAGAACGCGCGCGCGGGCGCAGGGGGAAATCTGCGCACTCCAAAATCCGCGCACATAGAAGCCAGGGTAATCCGCAAGTGGGGAGGGCTCCCGCAGGGCTGCTGCCAGAAGGTATCACTATAAATGAGCCCATAATTGGACTGGATGCAAAAAGGGCTACCTCAGAGTTTCCCTGATAACCGGCTACTTGTTGCCAGGGGCTTGAGCGCGCGCAGACATAACGCGCAGACATTTCGCGCAGTTCTGGAGGGTGGAACCCTGCGAGTTCGAACAGCTTCCCGGGCTCTTGTTTCCACACTTCCTCTTACTTCTGGGAGTTTGATTGTTGACCCCATTGGATGTGATTGCCCAGTTGGGGTCACTAGCAGAGCTTGTGGGGGAAGATTGTTTTTGGGGAGCCGGGGAAACAGAGCTGGGAGTGGAGCCTGGGGATCCAGCTCTGGGCGGAGCTGGTTCAGGTACGGTGCAGAGCTCCTGGTCGGAGAGAACTTATAGCCTTGGAGGTCAATCCAGAAACACTGCCACCCAGAGGCAGAGCCACGAACTGACTCTTCTGTAAATACAGATAAGGCAATAAGGGGATTTTACGGCCGGACTTAAAATCAGGACTGTGGCTTACAACACGGAGGAGCAGTGTACCAGAGGGAAACTCAACATTCTCCTGAATTCCGGGCGGGCCAATAAGAAGAGTAGAAGATCTGAAGCACCTGCATTACTGCACATTTTTATTTTTTTAAATTACTTTTTCTCCTTTTAACTAAGAAAACATTTTTTTTCTGTTTTTCTTTTTTCTTTTTCTCCATCACCTGATTTTGCCCTTTCAGCTACTACATTTTTATTTTTAACTAGTATTTTTACCGCTACCATTTTACCATTCTTTTAAGTGTCATTTTATTTTGTCTTTATTTTATTTTGGGACTAATGTTCTCCATTCTATTTTCATCGTTCCTTTAGCAAGTTTGTTCTCTACCTCAATTTGCCTCTGTGCTAAACAATCTTCCCCACTTTTTCCCTTTTGCTGTCCTGTTTCTCTTACCCTACTCCAGCTTTTGATTTTCCCTATTCTTTTTACCCCCTGTCAAAATTTAACCCTGCTTATATATCCTACGTCCAATCCCCTGTTCTAAATCCTTATACACCTTTCCCTTATCTTCCTTCACTATCCAATTTTTTTTTCTCTCTCTTCTTCTTCTTCTTTTCTCTCTCTATTGTGTTATTGTTGTTTGCTTGATTGACGAATATATTGGGGTTTTTTTTTGAATTTTTTGTGAGGTTAGACTGCTTATTCTTTTTATTTTCCTGCCCCTCACACTGCTCCCCCCCCCTCCCCTGGTTATTTCTGTG
>NW_005872531.1:0-2618 GCF_000147115.1 Myotis lucifugus
CTTGCTTCAGTGCAGCTTTGGTGCTCACTGAGTCTGCCCCTGGAGTGTGTCCCTTATGGATCTGATGAGTTGTAATCTGGATGGTCCCACTCTAACCACTGGGTACACTGGCTCTTGGATCTCTAAGGAGGTGCTATTTAGCCTCTGCCTGAGGCTACCCAGCAGGAGCTACAGAGAGATCTGCAGATTCCCCTTCCTTGTTTGGGGTTTGGAGGTGCCCAAATGAGGCCCAGCTGTGAAGCAATGCAAACTGCTGTGGGGCCTTGAGCCTTCTTTTGGATGTTCTGGTTCTCTCTGACCCAGCTGCAGTTTGTTAGGTAATTTTAGATCTCAAAGGGCCAGCCCATTCATATGCAAAAGCCTCTGCACACAGCTTGGGTGGGGCGGGGCCTCAGGGAATCAACAGGGCAGAGCAAACAGCTATGGCTGCTCCTCAGTCCTGCCCTAAGAGGCCCCAGGGTCTCAGTGTCCTACGGTAATTGCTGCAAGCACCTCTGAGAAAGCTGCCCTCGAGTTCTGCCCACTGCCAGACAGTCCAGTTTCTCCCCGTATGAGTCTGGGTCCCCTGTCGGTCTTTTTAAAAAAGAAAGAATTTGTTAGTCCATTGTTAGCAAAAAAGACCAAGTCCTGGGTATGAAGGCTCAATCACCAGCAGCATGACTAAGGGAAAAGACAGGCCCATCATACTCTAATTGTTGAGCATTTTTATACATCAAGTAGGGGGAGAGAGATGGAAGCCGGTCTGAAAGAATTTAAATTAGCTATAGAGAAAGAGGGCAGGGGAAGCTGAAGTGGGGCTAGCTCTGGGTGCAGGCACAGAGTCAGCAAGGAAGAAGTGTCTGCTTCTGCGGATTAGCTTAGTGGGCAGCAGAGTGGAAAATGCATGCATAAATGAAAATCAGAGGCTCCTGGGGTTCAATGGTGCCTGGGTATTCTCTCTTTGGATAATCTCAGAAAAAAGCAACTTCGAAGTTCATCCTAAATTGCAACAGATATACAGGAATGTATCCAGTCCTTTGTCAGAGCTGGGCCATAGGTATTAACAGATTAACTGTTCTTTCTCACTCTTCAGATACTGTCATTTTAATTTAAAACATCTCAGAATTCTTTTCTTGTCAATAGCAAATATGATATCTAGATTTCTGATATATATCGAAACACAACTAGTTAAAAAATAAAATCATTATCTATCTTTTTTTTTCTATTTTGAGAAATTTTATCAACCTTTTTCTATCCTGTTTATTGAGTTAGAAATGTTGGAGAATCCTAGTTCCTTCTTAAATTAAGTAATTCTAGTTATTCCTCTGATAAATCTATAATAAATCTTCCAGCTCTTATTTCAGGATGCTTACCTTTTACCTAACCATGTAACCATGACCTAATTGGCTTTCTTGTCTCAAGTTTCCATTCTCCCTCTTTTGCCTAAAACCTATGATGTTCTTGATATATCAACTTGAATTTATCATCCTGCTATTTAAAAATCTTTAAAAACCCTTTATATTTTTCAGGAC
This sequence comes from Myotis lucifugus, assembly GCF_000147115.1. NCBI lineage: Eukaryota > Metazoa > Chordata > Mammalia > Chiroptera > Vespertilionidae > Myotis > Myotis lucifugus. The sequence continues at coordinate 1,512 of NW_005872531.1, forward strand.
AAAGTTCAGCCCCCTTGTTTCCTGAAACAGTAAAGTAACATCAGCTGCAGGCTATCTCCTGTCCTAATCAATACTCCAGAAATTGCAGAATCAAGAGACAATTATGGATCAGAGAAATGAACTAAAAAGCTATGAGAAATATTTGGGGAAGCTGGAAGCTGAGGTGGAACTGCTGTGGGTCTCTGTATACTGCTGTTGGGAGCAGTAGCTGAGGCCACCCTTTGCTAGGGGTTTTAGAGGGAGCATAGGTGACAGGGAAGCTTTTAAGATCTGCTGTTACATCCTATCCCACTGCTATGGGACAATCGCTGCCTGCCTCTGCACTGTGGACAGCCCAGTGCCAGTGAGGTTGTTTCATGCGACAGAACAACCCTCCTGAGGATTTGAGGAAACTGGTGTGGGCAGAACACTTGCTGTCTGGAGTCCACTTTTCCACTGCCCTCGCTCTCCAACACCTGCCACCTCCCACAGTGGTTTCTCATTACAATTTAAGGAAACTGCCTCTTCCTGAAAATGCCTATTTCTAATAGTATACATCTCTGACTTCAAATGTCTGGTGGAATGACAGCCAGTGCAGTGTGTTGAGCTCTTGAACACTCTCTTTCAGCTCTCTTTAGAGATGCGTAGAGGATACAGACACAGTGGTCAATCCTGAAGTGAAATATTACTTCCAGAGAAATAAGAAGTCAGGGGTCAAAAACACTAGATACTGGGAGAGTAAAACCAATGTAAAAGAATGACGATACTGACCAAAACGTATCAACTGCAAGAGATCAATGACGCAGATCAATAACTTAAAATAAATATTATCATTATGATATAATTGTATTTAGCCAAGTTATTAATTAACTGGAAAGGTACAAAGGGAAGGTCGAATATTATAGGCATGCCCAGTGAGGTCTGGGTGATGTAGGGAAGATGATTACCCATCAGTCACATCTGGGAGCAGGCCATTGGCCAGAATGGGTGTGACCACTGCAAGGGCCCTAAATCTGAGATACATAAGCTCCTGAACAGAAAAGTTATACCTCTCTCTTGCTGCTCGCACCTGACTCCTGGCTTCTGGGACTCTCATGCTCTGCACTTACCCACATGGCCACAGTCATG
>NW_005872531.1:2718-55946 GCF_000147115.1 Myotis lucifugus
CAATGGACTGATGGATACACTAGCATAATCTGTACTGGCTCACTCACCATGGAACAGAAACTCTGGACACTGGTTGTGCATTTGCCTCTGCTGAAGCCCCAACTGCACCTTTCCCAGGACTGGTTTAAGGGAAATGGGACTTTGCAACCCAAGAGATGTAACTGCACACAAATAAAGCTTTCTACCAGTTTCATCCTCCCATGGGGGCGTCTAGAAATTCTTATTCTAATGGTACCCCCAAAAACCCACTCCACTAGTGATGGAGAAAGGCAATCCATATAATTCTCTGGTAACAATTATACTTAAAGAAATAGGGGGTATATTTACAATGTATAAGCTAGAAGTTATAAAAAATAATAATTGGAAATATATGGTATGAGAAATATAATTAAGTAAATATCACAGTATATATGATAGATGGGAGAATGAATAAGCAGCTCAACATATTAGTGATTTCAAACTAAGCCATGTATAAAAAATTCTACTCAAAGGAAGAGAAAAATGAGTACGAGTTGGAAAACAAGATAAAAGACTTTCTCACCTTTGATCCCAACACAGAATACAAATTATTTTTCAACACATGTGGGCCTTATAAAAAACTAGAGGTCTGGTGCACAAATTCATGCATGGGTGGGGTTCCTCGGCCTGGCCGGTGATGGGGCCGATCGGGACCGCCTTGCCCAGTCCCAATCGGGGCCAGTTAGCTGTGGGGAGGGATCGTGGGAGGTTGGCCAGCCATGGGAGGTTGGCTGTGGGAGCGCAATGACCACCAAAAGGCAGCTCCTGCATTGAGCGTTTGTCCACTTGTGGTCAGTGCACATCATAGCTATAGGCCGGTCATCCGGTCATCCGGTTGTCCGGTCATAACTGTAGCCTAGGCTTTTATATATATAGATAGAACTTTTGTCAATCTAAAAAAGTAGTCTCAATAAATTCTAATAGGCAAATGCCACCAGAACATTTTCCTTACCATAATGCAATCATATTTGATATTAATAAACAAGGAAGTTAAACATATTCTTACATACTTGTAATTAAATAACATATTGCAAAATAAACTTTAAGTTTTAAAGGGAATTCTAAAATTGGTTATATAATGCTTAATACTAATAGATAGGGAAAATATTACAATAAAAATTTTGTGAAAAAATGATGCAGTTCTTTAAGGGAATTTTATAGTTGTAAATGCATTGGGGGGGGGATAGTTACAAGTAAACCAATTAAGTAAGATTAGCATTTAACTTGAGAATTTGCTAAAAAGGCAAACCTAAAAATTAAATAAAGGAATAATAAAATAAAGCATAAAAATCAATGCAATAGGTGAAAAAAGCAGCACCAAAAGAAGTTTTTTTTTTGTTTTTTTTTTTTTAGAAGCATTAGTGTTTTGAAATAACCAATACAGAATACAGACTTTTGGCAATATAGATTAAATAGAAAAGAATGAGAATAAAAATAAACATAATAGAGAACTGAAAATGTTTAAATTATTACAAATACAAGGAACTGTAAAATTATTGTGTTTTAAGAATAACTATCTGGATGAAGCAAGATATTATATAAAATATTAAATTGTTCATATAAAATGTATTACCCTTGACCAGTGTGGTTCAGTTGATTGGGCATTATGCCATGCACCAGGAGGTTGCCAGTTCAAATCCCAGTAAGGGCACATGCCCAGGTTTCAGGATCAATCCCTGGTCGGGGGCATATAGGAGGCAGCAGATTGATGTTTTTCTTTGACATCAATGGTTCTCTCTCTCTCCCTCTCCCTTCCTCTCCTTCTAAAAGTCAATAAACTATTCTTTAAAAAATTATTAGACAAGTTAGTATGTAAGGAATTTGAATACTAGTAAAGAATACTCATGCAAGTTTTATTAGTGTGTTCTAAAAATTTTTCAATGAGTGATTATTGCCATCATATTTAGTTTGTTCCAGAATAAAGAACAAAAAGTGAGGGGGAAAAATCAATGATATCTTTTACTTATAAAATTAAATATGAAATTTTAAATTAATTATCAGCAAATATTAAAAGATAAGTCCTGATCGAGAAAGTGATTTTATTTAACAGACAAGGAGAATTAAACTTGAAATGTGTATTAATATAATATTCACCACATTAATATTTAAAAGTAACAAATAATATAATTACAGCCTGGCCAGTGTGTCTCTATTGGTTGAGCATTGTCCATACACCATAAGGTTGCAAGTTCAATTGCTGTCAGGGCACATGCCTGGGTTAAGGCTTCATCCTCAGTAGCGGGTGTGTAGGAGGCAGCCAATCAATCGATGTTTCTCTCTCATCAATATTTTTATCTCTTTCCCCCTTCCTTTCTGTATAAAAAAAAAACAATAAAAGCATAAAGAAAAAACATAGTATGGTTACATCAATTATTTAAAAAAAGCATTTGGAAAACTCAGCACCAAATTTATGATTAATCTTTTGGAAAACTGTAAAATGTAGGTCAAGCCCTGTACTTGATTACATTTACATATCCCCAGACAACTCAGACCTTTGCACTTATATCTGAGCTATGCATTTATCCCTGGGAATAAAACAAAGATCCTCATATTTACCACTACTGTTAAAGCAAGACTGAAGATACTGGCCAATGTTATGGTGGGGGGAGGAGGGAGGAAAAAAAGTGATGTAAAAATTACAAAAGATAAAACTTTATTTTTTAATTATATCATATTCTTAGGAAAACTTTTAAAATCAACCCCTAAATTATAAGAACTAATAAACAAGTTTAGGAAAATTACTATATATAAGGTTCACTTATCAATTGTGTTATCTACATTTTTATATAAGCAAATAATGATAGAATATATAAATGTTAAGATGCATTGAAATAAATAAGATTATAAAATCTCTAGAGTTATACAGGAATGAAATGAACCCTAAAGATACAAGCCTTATGTACTTAATTTTCAAACTTCAGTGGAGTTCTTGGGAAATATATTTGTACTACTGGATGAAAAATCTTAATATCATAAAGATGTCAATTATCCCCAGTTAGTCCTCTGGCCCCTGACATTCCACATTTGTCTGACATGTAATATTCATTTACTTCATTACTACGTCTCCAAAAATATTCCCATGACAGCATCAGCTCAAATTCAAAATCTCTTCATCTAAATTTAAATCTTATAATCTAACTTAGCACACAGTTTGGATGAGGCTCTTCTATGTAACCCATCCTGAGGCACATTCTTTTTATATGTGAACTTGTGAAACAAAAGATAATTTATCTACTCCAAAACTTTAGCATACAATGGTGGAACAGGTGAAGAATAATAATAGTAGATATTCTGGTTTAAAACGTGGAAAAATGGAACAGAAAAATGTCACCAGTCCAAAGCAGTTTTGAAATCCAGACACATAAAACCCAGCAGGATTCTTTGATAAGTTTTCAAGGACTGGGCACAATCCTCTTCCTTGGCTCTTAGTTCCATCCTCTGGGCTTTTCTCGTCCTCCTTGCCACTACTGGCTCCATCCTCTGAGTTATCTTTCCTTTACCATGAATTTGCAGAACTCAGTTTTATCAGTTTGCAACTGAGTAGATTTATCAGCCTGCTTCCTGCCAGTAAATTTTGGGAGTCCAACAGCCTTATTTATTTTATACTCTTCCTTTCACTGTAATTCCAAGCTGACAGTATATCCGCTGTTAAAAATTTCACAAAATTTTATAGTTATTTTTGTAAACCACCAAGTTTCAATTCATTAAAAAAAAGCCACACTACAACTGTTTTTGAAATAATTTCTTCTTTATCTTGATCTCCTACTGAAGTGACTGAGGGATAGAGACCTTAATTTTCTTCAAGGTCCTCTGGTTGGACTGAGATGGTCTGTGAAGCACAATCTTAATCTCTTGAAAGAGCCTTTATGTGACTGTACACATTGACCTTATGATTTTTCAGAGTTTTTAGCAAAAGATTGTACATGTCAAAGAAACTCAAAAAGAATCTGAAGGCTTTGCTAGAAGTAAGTGATAGAAATTTATTCAAGGGTCTTAGAATTTGCAAACTGGAAACTAATCCAGGCCAAATCCAAGAAGTGTTCCAAATTTTAAAAAAATATAGTTAAAACTTTTTACAGCAGAAAGTACATTTGTGAGAATTATCAATCCTGCAGTCTTGGTCCTAGGATAGTTATCAGTCAGGTATGGAATAGTCAGAATGATGAATGACTGGTGGTCTGGAATATGGGTGTCAGGAGGTCTGGTCACATCTCCATGGTCTGGATAATGCATGTCAGGTGAATGTATACATGAGTCCTTTTAGAAGTAGTCCAGGCCTGCATACGTGAGTCCTTTAAGGAATAATTGAAGGGCTGGTTACCAGAAGGTCCAGATGCATAGCCAGTCATTGACATCAGACTAGAAGTTCAAAAGAGTTTACGTTCCCAGGCTACTTATGCCTCAACCTTCATAATGTTAATAATTTTAGCAGTGTGGTTAAAATGACTTCGTTTTATATATTCATTTAATATATTTTCTATCTTCACTTTTTCCTCATACAGTCACACTGTCTATTAAGCAATCTCTTAATTTTAGCATTTGGCTATCTAGATAGGCTGAGAATTTTCTAAATCACCATATACTAATCTCCTTTTTCTTTAAATCTTCTTTCTTCCATTTTTAACTATTTTTTTCTCATATTTTACTAGGAGCATCAAAGGAAACCCGGCCACACCTTTAACACTTTTATTGGAAATCTCCTCAGCTAAATATTCAAATTCATCACTTACAGGTTTTGTTTTCCATATAAACATAGTAGACAATTTCACTGAGTTTTTTTGGTCACTCCATAACAGTCTTTCCTGTTCTGAGACCTTGTCAACTGCATCTCCCCAGATTTCTACTCTATACTCCATGATTCAGGCTTTCTCTAAGGTGACTTAGTATTACTTCATCACGCTCCTCATGCCTTTCTGAACCTTCACAGATAGCATCTATAAAATGCATATCCCAGGAGGAGGAAGATGGTGACCGGCAAGACGGCAGGGAGAGAGAGAGTGTAAGAGAGTGAGGGAGCAAAAGGGGAGTGTGTAGACGTGTCTGAAGAGTGTGTATGTGAGCTATGGACAGTTACGTCCTGCAGGACTTTCAGGGGCTGGCAGACTGGGCGGTCTTACACTGCAAGACCCCACTGCCACAGCAAACACTCCTGGGTGGCTGGCACTGGCAGAGAAACCATGCCATCTTGAAGGGAAGAACTGCTGTGACTAGGGTTCTAGCCTTATCACCAAACTGGCCTCAGATGCAAACCGGGACCCTACAGCCACTCTGAACAAAGACCTGCTCCCACAGCTGCAGACCCAGGAACACAAAGACTCCAGACATCCCGGCCAAAGATTTCTGTGAGTCACAGAGAGCATCCCCCTCCCTGCCAGCCGGAGGCAGCAGCACAGGGCATGTGCAACTGGTGGGGCGCGAGCAGCATCCTGCTGACACCAGGCAGCTGTGCAACCCAGCTCCTCTAGCAGGCCAGGGACTTTGATTATCAGCGTGCGCATGCTGAAGGCCACACTGAGTGCCAGTGACTTTGATTCTCAACACGAGCAAGCAGGGACTCATCACGTACACACATGGGTTATCTGCACGCGGACTGATACTTGGCGCTCTGCGAAGGCACACTGAGCACCACTGACTTTGATTCTTGGCATGTGCACGTGGGGACTCTGTTTCTCTTCCCGTGCACAGGGACCCTGATACTCGGAGCGCACACAAGGCCAGACCGAGTGACAGAGACTCTGATTCTCAGTGCGTGCACACGGCGACTCTGATTCCCGGTAAGCGCTTGGGGACTTTAAATCTCAGCACACTCATGCAGGGGCTCTGTTTCTTGGTGTGTGTGGGGGGACTCTGATTCTAGATGCGCACATGAAGTCACACTGAGCACCAGTGACTCCAATTCTCGGTGTACGCGGAGACCCTGATTCTCAGTGCACACACAAGGCCGCACTGAGTGCCAGTGACTCTGATTCTCAGAGCAGACACATGGAGATGCAGCCACACGTCTCAGTGTCTAAACTAAAGGAGTTCAGGTGGCATGATGCTCCCACTGCACACAGCTCAGGCCCCCGCAACTCAGCACTTGGACCTTATGATGATAGCTAGAATGGGGAGACAACGAAACAATCCCCAAAGGGAAGAAAAAGAGAAATCACCAGTAAATAAAATGAGTGAATTGGAGGCATGTGATATGTCAGAAAAAGAATTCAGAGTAATGGTCATACAGTTCATAAACTGGATGGGTGAGAAAATCAAACCTATGCAAAAATCAGGAAGAGATCAAAAGTGATATAGCTACAACCAAAAACGTGGTGGAATGTTTCAACAGTAGACTAGACATAGTGGAGGACCAAATTAGTGGGTTAGAAACTAAGGTAAAGAAACAAGCTCAATCTGAACAGCAACTTGAGAAAAAAATTAAAAAGCAGGAGGAGAGCCTAAGGGATCTTTGGGACAACATGAAATGAAGTAACATATGCATAATAGAGGTGCCAGAAGGACAAGAAGAGCAGCAAGGATTAGAGAATCTATTTGAAGAAATAATGACAGAAAACTTCCTTAATATGAGGAAGAAACAAATTATACAACTACAGAGAGGCCCAAGCAAGATGAACCCCAAAAGGCATACACCAAGACACATCATAATTACAATGGCAAATGTTAATGACAAAGAGAGAATCTTAAAGGTTGCAAGAGAGAGACAGAGAGTTACCTACAAAGGATCCCCCATTAGATTATCAAATAATTTCTGAACAGAAACACATCAAGCCAGAGGGAATGGAATGAAGTATAAAAAGTGATACAAAGCAAAGAACTTAATCCAAGAATACTCTATCCAGCAAGACTATCAATCAAAATTGAAGGGGAAATCAGGAGTTTCGCAGACAAAAAAGGGCTAAGGGAGTTTATCACTACCAAGACAGCAATGCAAGAAATGCTAAAGTGAATGCTGTAAAAGAAGAAATAGAAGTGGAAGAAGGAACACAGGCATCAAGAATAGAAATGGCTACAAACAAGTACCTGTCAATAATAACAATAAACATAATTGGATTAAATGCTCCAATCAAAAGACATTGAGAAACTGAATGGTCAAGAAAACATGATCCATATATATGCTGTTTACAAGAGACCCACCTCAGAGCAAGGGACTCACACAGACTGAAAGTGAAGGAATGGGAAAACATCTTTCAGGCAAATGGAAATGAGAAAAATCTGGGGTAGCAATACTTATATCTGACAAAATAGACCTCGAAGAGAAGACCATAACAATAGAGAAGGAAGGCCATTTCCTAATTCTAAAGGGATCAATACAGCAAGAGGATATAACTCTGGTAAACATATATGCACCCAAAGCAGGAGCATCTAAACACATAAAAAAGCTTCCAGAAGATATCAGGGGAGAGATTGACAGCAATACAATCATAATAGAAAACTTTAATACCCCATTAACTTCACTGGAAAAATCCTCTAGACATAAAATCAGCAAACAAACAACATTCCTAAATGACTCACTAGATCAGATGGACTTAATCGACATCTTCAGAACATTCCACCTCAAAGCTACAGAATATATATTCTTCACAAGTGCACATGGGACATTTTCAAAGATAGACCACATATTGGGACACAGGCAAAGTCTCTCCAAATTCAAGAAGATTGAAATCATATCAAGCATCTTCTCAGATCACAATGGCATAAAATTAGAAATCGGCTACAATAAAAACAATCACAAAAATTCAAACACTTGAAGGCTGAATAGCATACTATTAAACAATGATTGGGTTACCAAAGAGATAAAAGAAGAAAAAAGAAAAATCCTGGAAATGAATGACAATGAAAACACAACAATCCAAAATCTATAGGACACAGTGAAAGCAGTCCTGAGAGGGAAGTTCATAGCATTACAGGCCTACCTCAAAAAACAAGAAAAACTGGTAATAACCTATCTAACTCTGAAATTTGAAAAATTAGAAAGAGAGCAATAAGAAAAGCCCAGAGTGAGCAGAAGGAAGAAAATAAAGATCAGAGCAGAAATAGAGACAAAAAATAAAAAATAAAAAAGTTCAATGAAACCAAGAGCTGGTTCTTTGAATGGATAAACAAGATTGATGAACTTCTAGCCAGGCTCACCGAGAGGCAAAGAGAGAAGACCCAAGTAAACAAAATCAGAAATGAGAGAGGCAAAATAACAACAGACTTCACAGAAAAATGAAGAATCTTAAAAAAATACTATTAAGAACCCTATTCCAAAAAACAGGTCAATCTTGAAGAAATGGACATATTCCTAGAAAAATACGACCTTCCAAAACTCAACCAGGAAGAATAAAAAAATCTGAATAGGCTGATAACTATGGATGAAATTGAAGCAGTAATCAAAAACACTTCCAACAAACAAAAGCCCTGGACCAGACAGCTTCACAGGGGAGTTTTATCAAACATTCAAAGAATAAATAAAACCTATTATCCTCAGACTATTCCAAAAAATTCAAGAGGAAGGAACACTTCCATGCTCTTTCTAAAAAGCCAGCATTATCCTAATCCCAAAACCAGATAAAGACAATACAAAGAAAGAGAATTACAGGCCAATATCCCTCATAAACATAGACACCAAAATTCTCAACAAGATTCTAGCAAATAGAGTCTAGCATTACATTAGAAAGATCATACACCATGACCAAGTGGGATTTATTCCGGGGATGCAAGAATGGTACAATATTCACAAATCAATAAACCTGATACACTACAAAAAAATTGAGAGATAAAAACCATATAATCATATCCATTGATGCAGAAAAAGCATTTGACAATATCCAACACCCTTTCTTGGTAAAAACTCTCAGAAAGGTGGGAATGGAATGAACATACCTCAAGATAATAAAAGCTTTATATGACAAACCAATAGCCAGCATCATACTCAATGGGCAAAAACTAAATCCATTTCCCCTTAGAACAGGAACAAGACAGGGATGCCCACTCTCACCACACCAGTTCAACTTAATACTGGAGGTACTAGCCGTGGCAATCAGACAAGAAGAAGAAATAAAAGGCATTCAAATTGGAAAAGAAGAAATAAAATTGTCATTATTTGCAGATGACATGATATTGTACATAAAAAACCCTACAGACTCCATCAAAAATCTACTAGACTTAAAAAATGAATTCAGCGCCGAACTGGTTTGGCTCCATGGATAGAGCATCGGCCTGCTGACTGAAGTGTCCCAGGTTTGATTCCGGTCAAAGGCATGTACCTTGGTTGAGAGCACATCCCCAGGAGGGGCCCTGCAGGAGGCAGCCGATCAATGTTTCTCTCTCATCGATGTTTCTGACTCTCTATCCCTCTCCCTTCTTCTCTGTAAAAAAATCAATAAAATATATTTTAAAAAAAAGAATTCGGCAATGTAGCAGGATACAAATTAACACCCAGAAGTCTATGGCTTTATAAAGAATATATTTTATTGGTTTTTTACAGAAAGGAAGGGAGAGGAGTTTCCTCAGAAAACTAAGAATGGAGCTCCCATTCGACCCAGTGATACCACTTCTAGGAATATATCCCAAGAAGCCAGAAACACCAATCAGAAAGGATATATGCACCCCTATGTTCATAGCAGCTCAATTCACCATAGCTAAGATTTGGAAACAACCTAAGTGCCCATCAGCAGATAAGTGGATTAAAAAAACTGTGGTACATCTACACAATGGAATACTACGCTGCAGTAAAAAAGAAGGAACTCTTGCCATTTGCAACAGCATGGATGGACCTGGAGAGCATTATGCTAAGTGAAATAAGCCAGTCAGAGAAAGATAATATCACATGATCTCACTCATTTATGGAATATAATGAACATCATAAACTGATGAACAGAAATAGATACAGAGACAGAGAAGCATGGAACAGACTGTCAAACTACAGCAGGAAGGCAGGGGAGGGTTGGGGAGGGGTAATAGATCAACCAAAGGACTTGTATGTATGCATATAAGGATAACCGATGGACACAGACACTGTGGTGGGCAGTGAGGGCATGTGCTGGAAGGTAGGGGAGGCTGGGGGAGGTCAATACTGGAAAAAGGAGACATATGTACTACTATTTTTAATATTTTAAACAATAAAAAAGTGAAAAAATAAAATAAAGGTATTATTACCTAAAAAAATCTACACTAATAAAAGAGAAACATGGTAATTAGCGTACGACTGCTACCCTTCCCATTGGCTAATCAGCATATCCTTATGCAAATTAACTGTCAGCCAAGATGGCGGCCGGCAGCCATGCACTGAAGCGAACAGGGAGGCTTGCTTGCTCCAGTGACGGCGGACTCCAACGTTCCCCGGCTGACTTGCCGACCTCTCAGCTGCAACTCGAAGCAACTATGTACTATGTTGCAAATATAGAAGCTAAACAAAACCCCAGAAACCGGCTTTCAGGCAGCCGGGCTTCAGCCATCCGGACCGCAACATTGTATCAATGTTTTCAGCAGCGAGTCCTCAGAGCTAGAGCTAGCCCAGAATAAAAAAAAAAATAAAAGAAAAAAAGGAGCGGTTGGGAGCTTCAGTCACCCGCCAGCCGGAAAACAGCCCTCAGCCCCTCACCCAGACTGGCCAGGCACCCCAGTGGGGACCTCCACCCTGATCCAGGACACCCTTCAGGGCAAACCAGCCAGCCCCTACCCATGCACTAGGCCTCTATCCTATATGGTAAAAGGGTAATATGCCTCCCAGCACCGGGATCAGCGTGACAGGGGGTATCGCCCAAACCCCCTGAGCGTGACAGGGGGTATCGCCCAAACCCCCTGATCGCCCTGCGACTCTCCCTATCCACCCTGCTCTGTTCGTGACAGGGGAAGACGCCCCTGCTCTGTTCGTGACAGGGGAAGGCACCCCAACCACCTGATCAGCCCTGCTCTGTGCCTGATAGGGGGGAGCTCCCCAATCCCCTGATTTCCCTGCAGCTCTGTGAGTGACAGGGGGCGGGGCCACAACCTCCCTATCCGCCCTGCTCTGTTCGTGACAGGGGAAGGCGCTCCAACCCCCTGATCAGCCCTGCTCTGTGCCTGATAGGGGGGAGCTCCCCAATCCCCTGATTCCCTGCGGCTCTGTGTGTGACAGGGTGCAGCGCCCCAACCCCCCCCCTCCCACGGGCCCTGCTCTGTGTGTGACAGGGTAGAGCCATAACCTCTCCATCGGCCCTGCCCTGAGTGTGACAGTGGCGGCGCCCCAACCCCCTGATCGGCCCTGCTCTGTGGGTGATAGAGGGTGGTGCCCCAACCCCCCTCCATGGGCCTTGCTCTGTGTGTGGCAGGGTAGAGCCGTAACCTCCCCATTGGCCCTGCCCTGTGCGTGACAGGGGGTGGCGCCGCAACCTCCCCATCGACCCTGCCTTGAGTGTGACAGGGGGCGGTGCCCCAACCCCCCAATCGGCCCTACCCTGAGCGTGACTGAGGGTGGCATTGCAACCTCCCGATCCACCCTGCTCTGTGCATGATGGGGCGGCGCCCCAACTCCCCAATAGGCCCTGCTCTGAGCCTGACCAGGGGCTGCACCTAGGGATTGGGGGTGCCCTCTGCCACCCGGGAGCAGGCCTAAGCCAGCAGGTCGTTATCTCCCGAGGGGTCCCAGACTGTGAGAGGGCACAGGCCGGGCTGGGGGACCCCCCTCCCCCCCCCGCTGAGTGCACAAATTTTTGTGCACCGGGCCTCTAGTATATAAATAAAAAGTTTTCCTTCATTGCCACATAAGCTTAACATTTCAAATGCATTCAGCTTTCATAGGAAAGAGAAAAATAAAGATATGAAATGGAACAAAAAATAAAATGCATATCCCAATGAACTTTTTGTTCAAGACAATCTAGGGCAAGCATGTCAAACTCAAAGGCTAACACAGGTCAAATAAACAAGGTTTAAGTTTATGTGGGCTGCAAAAAACAAAAGCTTCAATTTTCATGGAAATGTAGGTTTATTTCAAATAGTATAGTATAAAAAAAAAAGAACAAGAGCAGTGATAAAATTAATGTTTTCTTCCTGACACTTGGCATCTCTTCTCTGCTACTATCTTTCCTACTTCGGGGGAAATCTTGTTCGCAGTGATTACTTTCAAAACTGACCCAAGGTGAATGTCAGTAATTCTGGATCTGACAGGAGACTTATTTCCTTTCATTACTGTAAATAACTGCTCACACCATTGTATTGGGCTGGGCCGCGAAAATATTCGTTGTGGGCCACATGCGGTCCACGGGCTGGGAGTTTGACATGTTTGATCTAGGGTTTTCTTATTACCTTCAAAATGTCCTACCCACTCTCACTGTCCAATTCCAAATGGTGAAATATGCAAAATCTCCTTTTCCATATAATAGAATCATTAAAGGGCTATCTCATTATAATCACCATTTCTGCCCAGGAGATAATAAAAGGTGTGAGACATTAGGGATTATCTTCGAATTCTGCCTAGTATAACTCCTAAAAGACTAATAATGAAAAACCACCATTTTCTACCTTACTTCTGCCAACACTACATTCCAAAAAGCCTTATTTCTTCTTATAAGGAATTTATATTATTTTTTATTTATATAGGTTAAAAATTAGAAGTTGATATTTTTTATTTTACTAGAAGCAGTTTTAACTCTCAAATCTCCCCAGCTTACCCTTTCTCATATCATTTTAAGTAATGTTAACATAAAAACATGCAAACTTGTAAAGAATTTTTGTGAGTTTATTTGAGCCAAACTGTTGACAATAGCCAGGAAGCAGCATCTCCCCGTATTGGGATAATGCTCTGGAGAATGGCAGTCTTTCATCTATTTTTAGACATTGCAATCAAAGGAGGAGGTTGATTGCATGAAATCCATTGGTGATACATTAGAGAGGCCAGAGAAAGCAAAGGGGAGGGGACCTCTGGGATCGGATAAAACGTAAAATGATAGACACATACTTAGGTGGGTGCAGGATAGTTAACAGTCAACAGTTAACATGGTAACATTAACAGTGAAAGGACTTATGGTCTCCTGTCCTGGTATCCAGGGCATTTGGTTGTAGCCTCCAGGGCAGGGGTGGGCAAACTTTTTGACTCGAGGGCCACAATGGGTTCTTAAACTGGACCGGAGGGCCGGAACAAAAGCATGGATGGAGTGTTTGTGTGAACTAATATAAATTCAAAGTAAACATCATTACATAAAAGGGTACGGTCTTTTTTTTTTTTAGTTTTATTCATTTCAAACGGGCCGGATTCGGCCCGCGGGCCGTAATTTGCCCACGGCTGCTCCAGGGTCTGGAAAAAAAAGGGAAGTTACAAGTTAACCTGACATTTCAAGGATATGTTATCATAGATGCAAAAAGACAGGCTCAATAAAGGTAACGGTTGGCCTTGCCAGGGAAGATACAGACCTAGGAGGTGACTACCCCCAATAACTGCTTTTAGTTAAAGTTTAATTTCAGACCATCCTTTGTGGTTACTTTAGATCTTTGTGTTTGCAAGACTGCCATGCTGGCCTTCCCTGAACTTGTCAAGTTAGCATGTGGCCCCTTTCATCCACAATATGTAAATTACTGTTCACTATAAATTCAAGTGTTACCAATTGAGTTACAGGCTGGGACCTTGGTCCTTTTCCTGGACACAGAAAATATTTTAAGGTCAATGAAAAGGAAAGGAAAGTGGGGCTTATTGAAGATACACTTGAAACAGGGAGTGGCCCATTTGAGAGAGACAATGGCCCCGAACTCCTGGGTTATATGGTTTAAAAGAGGGATCTTCTGGGTGGAGCCTTTCATTTGCATTCAGGGATGATTGACAGAAAAGGGTTATATAAGTATATTCCTTCTGATCATGCCCTTACCCATAATGCACACAGAAAAATCCCTGTGGGGGGTCGGGAGTTGGGAGGGGGGAGTCTAAACCAAAATGCAAATTTTATTATAATTAGTTCAAAATCCTAGTAAGGTATCATCTTCTTCTGAGCTTGCACCAAGAACTGCCTGGTTCCGAACCTGCCAGCTTGTGGTCTGCTGGCTGCTGGGCTGCTCATAGAGAGGTAGTCTGAAGGCATTTTTGGTCCAACCCCTGTTCAGGACCCCAGGGCAGGCCCCCCTCCAGCCCCTCATGTCTAACTTCCTATCTAACACAAGTATTTTAATATAATGATATTAATATCTTCCTTATGTAAGAGTTTTTAATTTTTATGCAATTTCCCACCTTTAATTTTTATTCTTATATATCCCCTCCCTCCCCCTAAGAGTTTTAAAATATAAGATAATCAGTAACCATCCTTTCCAGGAGTGAGGCTCCTGTTCCATTCTGGGCTGACTGATCTCTAAGCTTCATTTGATGCAAAGACAACTTCCTGTCAATACTTTCCTGATACATTACTTTTTCTTCCTGAATTACATGTTTTGGTTCTTTATTTTGCTAGAGCTCATCGTAAGAAGGGATATATGGGAAATACATATCCTTTGTCTTCACACTTATGGAAAAGCATTCATTGATGGGAAATACATATCCTTTGTCTTCACACTTATGGAAAAGCATTCATAATAGCTTCAAAATGCATTAATAGTTTTTCTAGGTATAGAAATTTAGGATAAAAATCATACCCACCCCCCCGAATTGTGGAAATTTTATTTTGTTGTCTTCTAATATCCAGTGTTACTATTGACCAATTTAATGCTGATTTATTCTTGTTTTATTGTTGTTGACCTATTTATCTCTGGAAGTTTTTGTGACAGTTCTTTACCTCTGTTGTGATATCTCTTGGTGGGTTATGTTATTCTTTTATTATGCTGAGTACTGTATAGGACTTTTACTCATCAACTATAGCCCAAAGCAGAAAGTTTTAGCTTAACTAGGCAATTAATAGTAAACAGTTTGCATTCAAAAATTCTTAATTGAATGCTTAGTACTATTTTTATTCAAGCATTGGATGTTTAAATGGAAGAAAACAAGTAGCTTCATGAAATAAAAACTATAAATTAAAAGTTTCTAGAATTTTCCAATTGTAAGGACATCTTCCAAGTGTAGGAGCAGAATTGAACCAAAAAAGTCACACCTTAATCCAGACTGCAAAGAAAAATATACTGCATTAAGTAGAGAAGAAATTATTGTTTTCTTGGTGAATTCTTTCAGTTCCTAAAAAAATTAAATTTGTGGAAAAATGAATAAAAATAATAAATATTAGAGAGGTGTAATGATGGAATAAATAGGATGGATTTATTATTAGAAAAATTTAGAAAATCTAAATCTATATAGCTTGGCTAAGAAATAGCTAAGGAGATACTAAATTGAAGCTGAGTTAATGAAGAAAATGTAAGAAATAATAGCAATTGCTTGGTTTTGTGAGAAATTATAGTCAGTTTAACTGGAATGGAATAAATGTGATACAATATATCTCAGAGTTTGTAACAATTAAGGAATTTAAAATCATAATTACTTCATTAATAAAATGTTAGTATTCATCTCAGTTTCTCCAGTTCTCTCAAGTTAACATGATAAAAATGACTATCACAAAAGCATGCCATTTATTCCTTTTTATCTAGTCAGGAGTTTACATGGTGTGTGTATGAGAGAGAGAGAGAGAGAGAGAGAGAGAGAGAGAGAGAGAGAGGAGTGGGAGGTTGAGAGGTGATGACTTCTTTATTCAAGCAGAACTTATATCCACATATATGGAGTGTTCTCTACTCAATTTCTGGAAATCATTGTAGTGGCATCCTAAATGTCTACCTTAAAAATTAAACTAGGGCCCATACAGTCACAAAAATAAATCAATACAGCACACAAACAATGATGAAATCTATACAAAATGGCTCAGGTCTCAAAAATGAAACAACTTTTACTTTCTTGTGTAAACCACACACTGCACAGAATTTTATATAAAACTTCTTTTAAAAGTTGAAAAAATGTCTTATACATCCTTTCCATTTTGAATAACAAATACATATGAATTGAATAATCATATATTTGTAAAGTACATATGGTGTCTGACTCAATTCACAAACTTGAAAATAAAACTGAACGCCCCTCTGGACACAGATGATGCATTCATTTAGATGTTTATTTTGTGCCATGAACTTCTTTGGGCCCCCTAGTCGGGGAGACAGAAAATGATCCCTTGGGAAAATGAAAGAGGCAGATAATCCAAAGGAAACAATATAGGATGATGTAATAGTAGCTTGGGAGAGAAGGAACTTTTGAATCTAAAGTTTAGAGTGCACCATAGATAAAGAAGGGCCACAAAAACTTCCAGAGATTAAAAATATCAACAACAATAAAACAGCATCAGATTGGTCAATAGTAACACTGGATTTCTTTCTGAATTTCCAAGAAAAAAACTGAATCTTGACCTATTTATCTTCAGACAGAGACTTGCTATCCAATCTCTTAGGAAGACATTCCAATACATAAATTTCACAATTTTACATCTGTCATAACTTACTTTCTGATAGCATTTAAATGTATTAGTTTAACCCTGGCCAGTGTCGCTCAGTTGGTTGGCTGACATCACATGCACCGGAAGGTTGCTGGTTCAGTTCCCTGCCAGGGCACATGCCTGGGTTTCTGGCTCCATCCCAGGTAGGCGGTGTGCAGGAGGCAATCTTGTGGTCTCAAATTGATGTTTCTCTCTTCTCCTTTCCTCTCTCTCTAAAAATCAATAAATGACTTAAAATTTATTTATCTATTAAATTTATTACTTTTAAAACAATTGATAATTTTTCTCTAGTATAATAATGTGTTTCTTAATACACTTTAACAACCTGAATTTAGATGTTGACTCTCTATATAGTATCTACTATATTAGACCCAATTGCAGGTGAGAAAAATGAGGCTTGGTTTAAGAACTTGATTACAGCCTATGGTTCAGCTCCTAATTGAACCAGGTCAGTCTGTTTATAATGTCCATGTGCTATACATGGAAATTGTATTTTATTTTACATTTCAGCATGAAATATAGCATTGGATTTTAGTTTTAACTTGGTTGTTATTTACACTGGATTCAACTTCCCTTTCTTTCTTTCTTTCTTTTTTTTTTAAAAAAAAGGCAAATTATGTTATAAGTGATAATTAAGAAGTCAAATTTTGAATTCAGAGGTGACATTTATTTAAGTGATGTTGAAATATTTGTACCAGTGTTTGAATTAAAATCTTAAAGTATATTAATACAACAAGGAATTGAATTGTGATATTTATGCATATTTAGATTAAAAAATGAATCTGGGGAGAGAATGAGCTGGAGTCAGCTTATAAAAAATTAAGAAAACATGGAAAGGAAAGTTTATTGATAGAATTGAATAGCTTGGCAATATTTGTGCTTTGATTTGAACCATGGGAAAACAAATCTTTATGCATTCTGAATTGGCTATCTGGAAGCAAAAGAAAAGCATGAGAACATGGTTTACTGTAGACAGGAAGTCATAAAATCCATAGCAAGTATGTGCCCAGAAAAAGAGACAATCATTAGGGTAAACTTTTATTATCTAAATGAATTGGGTCAAAACATTTTATTGACTTTTTTGTGTAATATTAAATCTGTTGGAAACCTACTTTTTAATCATTCAATTTTATTTTAAAGCCAGAGACAAGTAGATAAGTAAGTAGATAGGTAGATAGATAGACAGAAGTACATATATAGTAACTATATGTCATTTACATAATTGCTTTTCTACTAATTAATTTTACTAATTATATATATGCAATAAGTGATTATTAAATACAAATGTTAATTTATTCTAAATGGGTAAACCATTATTAGCATTTATGTTAATTGCCATTGTGTTAATTAGCATTATGTTAATTGAATTCAATGCAGTGATGATGTCAAATTTAATAGCTTTATTGATTAGGATTTAAACAATCTGATATTTACAATTCACTTGTCAAAAACACTCTCTGCTTCTAAGAAATGAATTGGCAAGTCATTTTACAAATAAAGACTGATTTTTTTCAGGAATCAAATATGTGAAATTACAGAAAAATATTTACCATGTGAGTTGTTTCTTAAAGCACTCCGAATCGGAGATTTTCAACCATTGTGCCATAAGAATTTTTAAAACGTGCAATACCTGACTATCAACTCAGTGGCACTGACCTCTTTTCCTTTCTGTCAAATTAAAAAATGACAACAGCCAAGACAACAATAGCCATCTGGTGTGAATGAATCAAAATTATACCTATTTTTGTCAGATAATATATTTGTGGTGTGCCTCAGAATTTTAATAATTAGTTTATGTGTGCCATGAAATGAGAAAGGTTGAGACTCACTGGTCCAGATCATTGACAGAAAATATTTATGATGAAGCACTAACCTGATCAGTACCAGTATGTGGGCCCACACACCCCAAACTTAGTTGTGAAGGAAACAGTTCTTCCAGAGCGTATTGCACCTGCTCAACTACCCTGGAGTTCTGAATAAATATTACAGAAATGCAGAGCTTGTGATAATGATACAAGGAATTTGGGAGGGAGAGAACATGATACCTTGAGATTGTAAAATACAAATAATTGGACTAATGAAAATTAAAAAAAAAAACATGCAAAACTTGAGGAAATACATTTCAATGATGTTTATATCTAGCCTAGAGGAGACTGACCAAGACAAGCAGATTTAAATGGAGCAGAGTCCTGGCCCTGGCCAAGTGACTCAGTTGGTTGGAGCATCAGTCATCCTAGAGCAGTGGTTCTCAACCTTCCTAATGCCGCGGCCCTTTAATACAGTTCCTCATGTTGTGGTGACCCCAATTTCATTGTTACAAATTGAACATAATTAAAGCATAGTGATTAATCACAAAACAATATGTAATTATATATGTGTTTTCCGATGGTCTTAGGCGACCCTTGTGAAAGGGTCGTTCGACCCCCAAAGGGTTGCGACCCACAGGTTGAGAACCGCTGCTCTAGAGCAAAAGATTATGGGTTCCATTCCCGGTTAGAACACATAGTTTGCTTCCAAGTTAGATCCTGTGCAAGGAAGGCAACCTATCCATGTTTCTCTCTCACAGTGATGTCTCTTTCTCTCCCAAATATCAATTAAACAAGCAAACAAACAAACAAATACAGTGGGGCCTTGACTTACGAGTGTCCCGACTAACGAGTTTTTCAAGATATGAACCGTCTCTCGGCCGATTTTTTGCTTTGAGTTGCGAGCTAAAATTCGGGTTACGAGCCAGCTTCAGATACCCCACCGCTAGTTGGCGCAGCGAACGTCACAGTGAACGCCACAACATCAGCCCAGCATCACGTGTCTCACTCCTTCACTTTATGATTTGACATATAAGTAATTTGAGTTATGAGCTCCATCATGGAATGAATTAAACTCATAAGTCAAGGCCCCACTGTAAATAAATAAATAAATAAATAAATAAATAAATAAATAAACCAGAGTCTTAGACAGCCTACAATTCAATGACAATGAAGAACTGTGATTTTAAGCCACTGAGAGTTGGCATTGTTAGTTACCAGAGGAAAGTTGATTGCAATTATCAGGTACTATGTTATCTACATTTCACACTAAAAGAAAATAATACTTACAGAGGTTAAATAATTTATCAGTTATAAAGCTGTCAACTACTAACATTTCAATCCAGAACTTGATTCCTTAGCCTCTATGCTCTATTGTCCTCTGATATATACAATCAACTTTCTGATGGAGACAGAAAATTCCTGATACTCCTCTCATCCATATTCTTTCATTTTAACATAGAAATGCACATTTACACTGATGAATATTTCAAGCAAAAAATTACCCAACTTTTCAAACAGGTTGTGCTACACATAGTTTCTAATTTATATTGTGCCTTTACTTTTACTATTTTTTTCTACATGTTCTCATTAACTACCATTTCCCACACTTTGCCTTCATCTTTAACGGTTGCCTCTATTTTCTACTCTCATCAATATATCAGTATGCACTGGCAATGCTCTATCTCGTGTAACATCTCTTCATTATTTTGTACTACTGACCATTCCTCCCTCATATAATTCTGTAGTACATTAACTTCCATGAAAACATTCTAATCTGATTTCCTCAGTTTTCTGAATGTTTAGTTCTTCATTAATATTCATTTTCAGATGAATGTTGCTTTAGTGGTTCTCAACCTTCTGGCCCTTTAAATACAGTTCCTCATGTTGTGACCCAACCATAAAATTATTTTCGTTGCTACTTCATAACTGTAATGTTGCTACTGTTATGAATCATAATGTAAATATCTGATATGCAGGATGGTCTTAGGCAACCCCTGTGAAAGGGTCGTTCAATCGCCAAAGGGGTCACAACCCACAGGTTGAGAACTGCTGTGGAGTCCCAGCTAAGCTGCACAACAGAGAGATCCAAATACATTGGCTCAAGCAAGCTGGGAATTTGTTTCTTCCTTATAGAATGGTCCAGAGGTTGGTGGTGGTCCTGAGTGGTTAGGAAGGTCTTCCAAAAGAATATTCAGCAATTTAGTTTTATCTTCTTATTTTAACACATTCCTTGGGTGTTTCTTGTCTGAATCCCTCACCAGTATTTTCACATTCCAACTAGGAGAGAAAATAAAAGGGACAGCAAATTTATTTTTAATAAAGCCATGTGGAAATTGAACATGTTCTTTCTGCTTACATTCTATTGGTCATATTTAGCTACAAAGGACATTGAGACTGAGAAATGTAATTTTTATCTGGGTAGGTAAGTGACATGCTGAAATTTACTGTAGGCAACTCTGTTACAGGAAAAAGAGAATACATACTGGGAGGTGGCGATGTCTGCCAGAACCAGTCTTAAGATTTAGTATTTGTTCAAATATGTCCTTGGATTACATATTTTTCTGTATGATCTCATCCATAGCTCCAGCTTATATAACTCATGTAAACTAAGTAATATAACATCCTCCATCACCAGTTCTAATCACACTTTTGATTTCCATAAATACCTAGACATTTGTTACTTTTTATCATTTCAAAAACTGAACGGGGATGCCATTCATGATTATGGGTATAATCATGGGAAATTTTTCAGTGGTTGAGCGTTGACCTCTGAACCGGGAGGTCACAGTTCAATTCTGGTCAAGGGCACATGTCTGGGTTGTGGCCTTGATTCCCAGTGGTGGGTATGCAGGAGGCAGCTGATTGATTCTCTCACATCATTGATGTTTCTATCTCTCTCTCCCTCTCCTTTCCTCTCTGAAATCAATAAAAATATATTTTAAAGAAAAGTCAAGAGAAAAGAAGGAAAACCTCAAAGATCTTGGTGAGAGATTCAATCACACTATGAGAATGAAGGGGCCAAAATAAGTCAAAGAATTGTAATTCAGAAAATTGAGTAATGAGAATGGGGAGAAGTTTGGGTGGAGAGCAAGATATATTAATAGTGTGTTACCCTTAGCAAGGATACTCTTTAGCCGTTGCTATCCTTCTTATAGACTTGACTTAAAAAGAAAAGGCTGTTTGAATGGCAACAATCTATCTATAATAATAAAAGCATAATATGCTAATTAGACCAGACATCCTCCCAGACGACCTTGTGGATGACCTACCAGACGAAGCCAGGGCTGTGAGGGAAGCCCAGGTCTCAGGTGTCTGCTGGCGGTCGGAGGGAAGCCTGGGTCCCAGGTGCCAGAGGGAATCCAGTACTGGCAGCTGGGGGAAGGAAGGCCTACTCTTGCATGAATTTCGTGCATCAGGCCTCTAGTATCCTATCTAATAATAGACAAACATGGTAATTGACCGTACCTTCGCTATGCCTCACATCGTCTAATCATCACGTTATGCAAATTAACCACCAACAAAGATGGCAGCTAATTTGCATACTGAAGAAAGGGCGGGCCAGTGTGAGCTGCCATTCGAGCCCCCGTGTGCCACCTAAGCCCCACACCCAGCCAGGACCCCGTGTGCGACCCTGGGTGGCGGGACCCTGAGGCCGTGATTGTGATAGTGATCAGAAACCAGGCCGCAGCACCCCTGGACCCAGGACCCAGGATCCACCTTGCCTGCGGCCCATGATAGTGATTGGAAAGCCGCACCGCAGGCAAGGTGGCCCCTGGAACCCAGGAGCCCGTCGGCGAGGTCTACAGGCAAAGCAGCAATCAAGCTATGATGGGGAAGGTGGGGGGTGGAAGGAGCTACAGGAGCAGCTCTGGCCGGAGACTGAAGACTCTTGCCGGAGGAAGGAGCAAAGACTGAAGGCTCCAGCCGCAACGAAGACTGTGTCCAGAGCGAAGATGGAAGGCAGTGGCCAGAGTGAAGGTCTGGGTCCCAGGTGCCAGAGGAAAACTGGTGCTGGCAGCCAGGGGAAAGAAGGCCTATTGCACGAATCTTCGTGCAACGGGCCTCTAGTATATATATAAAAGCCTAAGTGACCATTCGACCAATTGACCTTTCAACCATTTGACTGGTGGCTATGAATCGCACTGACCACTAGGGGGCAGATGCTCAATACACAGGCATGTAAACATGAAACAGGCTGAAGAATCTCAGAGGGAAGGAGGAGGGGGAAGGCAGGAAGAGATTTACCAAAGATCTTATATGCACACTAGAGGCCCAGTGCATGGATTTGTGCACTGGTGGGGTCCCTCAACCTGGCCTGTGGGGATCAGTCTGAATCTGTTCACCAGGCCTCCAGCAGCCCCTGAGGGGTCCTGGATTGTGAGAGGGCATAGGCCAGGCTGAGGTAACCAACTGGTGCAAGAATCTGTGCACCGGTACTCTAGTGTTATATATAACTGCCCAAGTTGACCAGCAGACCTTGAGTGATGGATAAATGGATTACTCTGACACAAAGTTTGCTGTGAAAGAGAGGGCTAAGGGACTTCCTGGCTAAAGGAACCAGACAGGCTCAATTGCCTGCCTTGTTAGGCATTTATTGTAACAGCAGTTTGAGATAAAGTTTATCTTTTAGATACAATCAATAGGGTAAGTAATCTTGGGAGGACACATGTGTTTGCAGTGTCCTTTAAGCAAGGACACCAAAGATTAAGTATAAGGATTCCAGTAAACACCCGGGGGGTCTGCACGCGTGCAGACTTGTTTGGAAAGGAAAAGGAATAATTAGGGGTTCCGCCTTTGGCAGTCCTCTAAGACAAAATTCCAATAAATAGGGTGGGCAGCCTTCCACCCACTTCCCTTTTATCGGAATGTCCTCCTTACAAACTTTCTGACCAAGTCTCGTGCTTTCCCACGTATAATTATGAAGCCAGTGATACTTCATGAGGTAGATGTTGGAAAACCTCAACATTCTTTCTCAGAAACATATTTTAAAATTTTTTCTTTGAGAACAATATTTTACAAATATTTCTAATTTTCTTTAAAGTTTCAGACTCTAAAAATTCGTATTATTCCTGGTGGTGGTAAAGATATAGAATCTTACTAGAAGAAAATAATATTCTGCTCACTACCACTGATGCCTAATATAGAATATTTATCCTTATATGCTTTACTCTGTCTTTTCTAAGAATATGAATTGGGTCATCCTTGAAATCTACAGCAAATACATCAGATATATAAAAACAAGTATTTGTTTTAAATCCCACTTATAAATGAGACTACTTGAAAGTTGCTTAGAGAGTAGATCTTAAAAGTTATTATTACAAAAAAAAGTTACTATGGGTGTTGATGGATGCTAACTAAACAAATTGCAGTGATCATCTCACAAAACATGCATATATCATTATTTTGAATACCTGAAACTAATATAATATTATGTGAATCATATCTCAATAATTGAAAAAACATGAAATATATACATACTAATATATCTATCTCTAGCTCTATTCATACCATATATCTGTATCTATATCTAGCTTTATATCTAGTTTTATATCTATAACTATATCTATAGATCTATGTCTATGTCTATATCTATACTCTCTTTTTAAAATAACTCTACAGAGAATTTTGTAGGAAACTTTATATTACTGAAGTTGTATTGCTCCACTTGGCTCCCAGGAGCCTAGGTGTGCCAATTCCATCAGTGCCCCAGAGGTGGAGAAAATGTCCACATGCCTGTTCTGGCTTCCAGAGGACTAGTAACTAGTAATTGCCCTGCAGCTCTCAGATGCAAGCTACTTGGAACCTGGCAGTAGCTGGGAAAGTTGAGACATTATTGGGGGAAAACTGGGAATTGGACAATTTTGCCTAGTCTCTCTGTGCTGAGCCAGGAGGCATTGCTGCTGGGAGTACCTTTGTGTCTTTATAGAACTGTCTCTTTGTTCTCTGTGGTCCTAGGAGACTCACTAATGTCAAGGTGTGCCACCTCCCAGGGCTAGGTGATTTGAGAGCCAGTCCCTCACATGGCAGCTGTAGAGCTCAGGAAGGTAGATGTGTGGACAAACTCCTTTCTGGGAGAAGCTGAAGTTTTGGTTTTATTACTGGGGCGGGCCAGCCATCAAGTAATTCCTCTGTATCTGTTCAAGCTCCTGGAGGACTAATTATGTGCCCTGTCAGCTCCCAGATGCAGGTTGATTAGAATCCTGATCCTTGAGCAGCACCTGGGAATATTTGCACTCCAATCCCTTCAAGGGAGGAACTGGGTGCTGAGCATTTTTGCCAGCTTCTTCTAGGCTGAGTCCAGGGGGATAGTCATGAAAAGCACTGCTGCCCAGTTTAAGAACTGCATTTGGGCCTAGCTGGTTTGGCTCAGTGGATAGAGTGTCAGCTTGCGAACTGAAGGATCCGGTTTGATTCTGGTCAAGGGCACATGCCAGGGTTGTGGGCTCGATCCCCAGTAGGGGGCATACAGGAGGCAGCCAATCAATGATTCTCTCTCATCATTGATGTTTATATCTCTCTCTCCCCTCTCCCTTTCTCTCTGAAATCAATAAAAATATATTTTTTAAAAAAACTGTATTTGTATCTAATGTGATCCTAGGAGCTTATGAATGCCATGCCCTTGTCTTTCTAAGGTGGTTGATTTGGGAGCCAGTCCCTCAGATGGTGGCCATAAATGTTGGAGTGCTAGGTGTGTGGCCCAAAGCCTTCACTTCTCGAAGAGAAGCTAGGAGTTGGAGGAGGGGCTCTCTCCAGATAAAATGGAGTTGTGCCTAAAGTGTTGTTTATGGTACTTACATGTTAGCAACCATTTCAATATGGTAATTTTTTTCAGTTGCCTCTTGTGTAGGAGTTACTCTACAAATTTCTGGTTTCTTCTTAAAGGAATTTGATCTTTGTGTACCTGCACATTTAGTGAGTCTGTGGAGGAAGAAAAGTCAGGAGCCGCCAATCTTTGTTCTCTTTGCTTTTTAGTTTTTATTTTATTTGCACTTTGTTTTTATTAAGATAACATCACACTCACTGAATCTTTTTCTTTTTCATCAGCCAGGTCCAGTTTATTAATGAGAAAAATCAAAGGCATTCTTAATGTTTGTTAGTGCTTTTGATCTACAGCATTCTTTTAAAAAAATCTTTCTTAGGATTTTCATCTTTCTGCTTATATTACCCATCTGTTCTTGCATATTGTCTACTTTACCCATTATGGATCTTAGCATGTTAATCAGATATATTTTAAATTCCCAGTCTGATCATTTCAACACCCCTGCCTTGTCTGGTTCTGAGGCTTGCTACCAACCTTTAAATTATTATTATTATTACTTTCAGTATACCTTGTAATTTTCCTTGAGAGCTGAGCCTGCTGTATTGGGTCAAAGGATCCACTGTGAATAAGGTTTTAGTGATGTGGTCGTAAGCTGTAGGGGTAGTGGGAGCATTCCATAATCATGTTTAGGTCTCAGTCATTAGTGAATGTATTCCTTTGAACTGCAAACTTCATAAGTGTTTCTCAGTTTCTCCCCTCCCCATTTAGATTAGACAGGATAGCTAGAGTGGCCTTAAGTTGGGTATTAACCTTCTCTCCCGTGGAAGAGACTGACTGGAGTTGGAAATGTTACTTCTCCCACATTACTTAGGCTCTGATAAAGACCAATAGTTAACTATTTTTTTTTGAGGGCAAGTCTTGTTAAGAAAAACAGAGTTCTCTGGGTTTTTTCAAAATGGTTCCCTTTCCCTGTCGCCAGCTAGAAACATATGGAGATTTCTCTCCAGTCCTTGCTGGGAGAATCTGGTTGAGTTTCTGGAGGTAAAGCACAACAGTGTTGGGGCTTCTTATGACTGTGTCCCTCTGGAGTTTCTAACTGACACACTTGTACCCACTGAGCCTGAACAATTCATCAGTTACAGTCAGGTTTCCCTGCTCTGCTGCTGGCTAAGTAGTGATTTCTGCTTGTGAGTTTCTGCTCTGGTAACACACAATTCCCTGTATTTGTCTATTTGTCCCTCGCATCTTGGGGGAAGTGTTTTGCCCTTTGTCCATATCTTTCTTATGGCTCCAAAAATAGTTATTGATTTTCCAGTCTGTTCAGCTTTTCACTTGGTGTTAGGATGGAGTGGTGACTTTCAAGTCCCTTATATGTGGAACCAGAAGTTGGAAGCCACCTCAAAACTTTGAAAAACTGTAAGTATGCTACATCACCTACAATAAAACTAATAGTCTTCAATTTTGTTAGATATTTATTTTGCCATTATGTTTGATTGGGCATTATGCAAAATTTTAAATATATTTAATTTCTGAATTAACATAAGTATAAATATTATATAAAAATCTCAGAATAAAATCATTGTTAATAATATTTTAGAAAAGAATTGTACAAAAGAAATAAAAACCAAGAAGGCACCACTCAAGTTTTCAGTCAGTGTGCTGTTTAATAATGAGTGGCACTGGAAAAAATCAAGTGCCAAAATCTACTTGCTTGTATAGAAGAATTAAAAAGATTATTAAATATTTAAATATTTGATCATTTAGACATCACTATTATTCATCATTTTTATTTAAAAAAGATGTAACAACTCAAAATAAACATAAGACCTAAAGAGTTATGGTGGTAAATGTCGTTTAATTTATTATGCTTTGGTGATTGTGCTTTTTATTTCTACCTATTTTCTTCACATACAGCAAAACATATAGACTCAAACAAAATAGTTTCTTAAATTATAATTGCAATTATAAAATATTAAATGTATCTAATTTCACCATTAATAAATGGCTGGAAATGTACATGTGCATATGTCCTCAAGACTATGATGATTTGGTTGACATTTGGACAGATTTATTAAAGCAAAACATTGAGGGGGGGGAGAAGCAGAGATGAAAGTATATGAATGTTTTTTAAAAATGATATTTTGAAATTATTACCTATCACAAATATTTTCCCACAATATCGTATGTATGATATGTTCATTAGTTTGTAGTCATCAGACATTTCAACTATCAGTCCACTTATCATAAGGTTGAACTGAGTCAAAGTTTCATGCTGAAACTTTATTAGTTTCCCCATGGCTTTTAAAGATCAAGAACATTTTTGAATTTTACCTAAGGATTCCATATTAACCTTTATGCCACATAACACTGCAGGCCTGTTGAGTACCTGTGGCTGGTAGTCACAGAAGCTAGTGATTGGTGCACTGATGCTTTGCAGGCAGTTTCCTAAGAGTCATGACATTCTCAGACTAACATTAAAAAGGTAAAAATTGCATTTTGTTATGCCTAAAGGAAAAAAAGGATCTTTGTACATTTTGTGCTTGACCTTGCTTCCAAGGGGATTCACAGGTGTTCTGCTCTGCACTGAGAAAAAAAAAGAAAAACAACCGATTTATTTTACATTCATTTTTGACAGGCTTTTAGGATAGGATGTACTACTTTCTGGTTTGGACCACTAAAGTGTACATGTCATTAGTTTAGATTATACTAAAATAATCACTAATTGAAAATTAATTACTTAATGTATTCCATAACTATTCTATCTGGATTTCATTTTGTATATGGAGAATTCATTGATAGGTTAAAAGTCTACGAAAGTCTGTAAATATTTCTTTCTTCCCTGACATAATGTTGACCTTATCTAAAATGCATTTTGGGCTCTTAGAACTAGACATCAGTGGAATTGGAAGTGTTTCTCTCTTTTACTTTTGGATTTTCACAAATTTACTATTAGCACCACTGTCCTTGAAGCTATTTTGCTGGAGCATTTAGCTCTATGTCTATATTTAAATCTTTGTATATTAAAATATAGAAGACTAAGTTATGGGGAACAGAAAACAGTTCTATCTTCAATTCCTGGAAAACCAGAAAAAATAAAATAAAGCAAAATATAATGTTTTAATTTTCCTCACAGACCTAACATTTTTAACATTTGACACATAATCTCTGATTTCATAAAAGGAGAAAAGTAATATGTATGGTACAATTTGCCCACATGCTAATATGTATCTACTATTTGAACATATCTATTCAAAATATATATTCACACATAAAAATTGAAAAATGACTCATCAGGAATAGTGCATTAAATGAATACCTAATGACAAAAAGCAGACTGCATCCTTCTTCGTCCCTTCATCGAAAGTCCAGTGTGTGCACTTGAAGACAGCAATGAATTCAGAGAGCCCTAACTCCAAACCTGTCTCAGCCACTCATACAACTTCTGAGTCTCTGTATTTGTATCTCAAGAGGAAGATAATATTCACCTTTTATGTCTATTGATTAAATCAGATAGCACGTGTAAAGCTCTTAGAAAAATGGTGAGCATTTGTCAAGCACTCAAATAGTAATAATTAATGATAACCATAGTAAATAATTTGAGCAAAAGTTTGTCTCAATCAAATAATTTTCACTGCAAATTTTATTAATAAACATAGAATGTGCAGCTAAACAGAAAATAAATACATGGTATTTGAGAATGTAAATTCAGAAGACATATCTGTTCATTAAAAATAAAACTTTCTCCTTTATCTGGTTTTTTTTTTTTTTTACCTTAAGATACCTGATATAAATGTAACAGCAAGTTTACAGCTATTGGTCCCAAAGTTTTCTGATACTAACTCATTCCATTTTATACTAAATGATATAATCTAGACAAACTTCAATAAAATACCAGTTTATAGCCACCTTTTTGAATTTGTGCACAGGTCTTTGTTTTCTGGGTTTAATAGTAATAAGCATGATTATTTCCATTTTATTTTATTAATATAACTTCATATATTCATGCTTTTAAATACTCTCAACAGCCTTGGGGAAAGTACTATTTCTTTAACAATTTACAGGTGATGATGACAAAGCAAAGAGAGTCTAAGAACTTGCACAAGGTCATGCATCCAGAACGTGAAAGGCTCAGATTTGAACAGAGGCATTTTATCTCTGAAGTTCTAGAAGTTAACCCTCACCATATTAACTGAAGGGCATAATGCAATTGAAATGACAATTTTACAGTATTGTGTTTTTATTTAATAATTGTAAATTGTATTTTAGGCTAAACAAAATAAAATGTTTCTAATAAACATAAGAATGTATGTGTGTGTTTTTTCTTTCAAGTCTTATGGTTTTAGTGTACAGTTATTTTACCTTTTCAATTAAATTTGTTCTTAAGTATTTCATTCTTTTTGATGAAATTTAAACTATAATACTATTTAAAAATTTATTAATTAAACAATTGAATGTTAAACCAAATAAATTATTAATCATTTAAATAAGGACATCTGACATTTTTACCCATAGTTTGAACTCCTTCACTGACCTGTCATTTTTTTCTTTTTTATTTCAATTTTTAAATATTAAATAAAATTTTTTGAATTGCTTAAAATAAAATACTTCCCCAAGATTTCTGAATTTAACTTTACATTCATAACTGCATATTATTACCAGAGAGAATTAGAGTGTGAATTACAATATTCATCTAGTATTTAAAGAAAATATAACAAACTAATGTAAACCAATATGATTTATTTTATAATGTATCACTATTTAATCTATGTGATATAAATTTATCTGTTTTATTATGCTTCTGTCAGAAATAATCAAGGTAAAGAGACTTAACTATTTAAAAAATCTCAATTTGTTTTGCTGCTTTTTTCATGTATTTTTTGAGAACATTTTAGGAAAAAAAATTAAACTACTTTGGGAAAAATATAAAAGCCATTTTTCAAAAGTGTTGTGCTTTTTCTGGTGGGAATGAGGAATGATAGTGAAGGGATTAATTTGAGCTTTATCCTTCCTTTTCCTAAAACATATGAGGTTAGGGGGAAACTACTTTTTCTTTTCCCCCTGCTGATTTTTTTTTTATTCAACACTATTTTGTATTAGTGTAGGAGGTTATGTTTTAACTATAATGGTTTTATGTAACATGGACTGTAGCTTCTCAGTTTATTTTTGAAGTGTATATAAAGAACATTTTCTTGAAAAATAAAGATTAATTTTAAATAACAAGGATTACATTATATTTTAATTGTCAATTAGTCAATATTCTCTAAAACATAATACATATTATTATAATTTTGAAACTATGTGGAGGGGTAGTATAACTTTATCTTTTAAATGTGTTCTTTTGTTTGTTTTCTTGCCAATTTTTATTCATGAAATTAGAGAGTGCCATGAAACTTTGAGTGATATTTGGCCAAGATACCACCTAACATTTCCTGCAAGTTAATTACATTAAAACTGCATTAACTTATATTTAATTGCTAATTTGTCAATATTATCAATAATGTAATACTTCCATATTTACATTAAAATGTATGAGAGGGAGTTGATAAGGTTGTTTATTTTAAATCTCATGTTACTTATTACAAAAATATAAATATTTTTATTTAGTAGGCATTTTTCAATAAAATTAGAACAGGGCAAGTACCTTAGACAAACACTTGAGCAGGTAATTCTAATGACCTTATGCAAATTAATTACCTCAAAATTTGATCTAAGTTCAGATTTCTATGTTTCTTTTTTTATAAACCATAATGTTTTGCTATTTATTCTCATTATAATGCTTAGCAATATGAATTACAATTACTTATTTATTTACTAGAAGCCCAGTGCATGAAATTCATGCACGGGTAGGGTCCCTAGGCCTGGTCAGCGATCAGGGCCGATCAGATTCCCCACCTCCCCACTTCCCCACCTTCTCCTTCCTTTGCTCCTTCAGTGCCCTGCCGCTGGTTGCCCATCATATTCTGTGTCAACCCCTGGTGGTCAGAGCACATCACAGTGAGTGTTCGAACTCCCAGTCTCCCAGTCGAACTCCCGAGGGCACACTTTGTATATTAGCCTTTTATATATATAGATAAACCAAACAGGTACTGACCAGTCATTGTCTTATTTTTACTGTTGATTAGCACTAATCAGATATCTACAATTTATGTTCTTAGGCTAAGTATAAATCCTTGAACTATTTATTTCCTGATATAATGCATTTTCCTAACTAGCTGATCCTTTGTTTGTTTCTCTGAAACTAATTGAGAACATAATGTGTTAGGCACAATTAAAGGCTCTGGGAATATAAATAACAAAATTAAACATTAGTTTTTCTGAACAAATATTCTGTTAATATATACTAGAAGCAGTAAGGATGAATATTGAAAATTAGAAACAAAAGTTAAAATATGAGAAAAATTACAGTTCAGTCAACTCCACTAATTAAGTAAAAGATTTCTGACTGCCTGGAGTTGGAAAAGGTAGGAGGAAGGAAGGATGCAAAGTGACTCAAGGATAAAATTTGGGTGTGATGTACATATCATCTACTAGTATTTTTATTGTGAATGTATATGAGTGACAAAATTTATTCAGTTGTATGCTTAAAAATGTTTATTATATACCTACTATGAGACAATCTTTGAAGTTAGTATAACTTATTTAGGGTAATATAGAACATATAGACAAAAATGGCAGATTACTGCAGCTCAGGAAAAAGAGCACTTACAGTTGGCTGAGATTGTCAGAGACCATTATTTGAGCTTACTAGACACTTGAGTCTACTTTGACACATGGGTAAGGTACAGAGAGATGAGGAAGAAACAAGAGCAGTGCATGTCCATATAGAGAATCATGGTTTTCCATCTTTAGTAAACATGAAAACCACCTTAGAATCTTGTTAGCAAATCATATTTGTGTTGCATATTCAGAAAACCTATTTTAGATCTGAGGTAGGCATATAGTTTTGCATTAATAATATTATAAAGTAAAATATCTTGCCTGGCCAGCATGGTTCAGTGACTGAGCATTGACCTATGAACCAGGAAGTCATGGTTTGATTCCAGTCAATGGCACATGCCTGGGTTGCAGGCTCAATCCTTAGTGTGGGGCATGCAGGAGGCAGCCGATCAATGATTCTCTCTCATCATTGATATTTCTATATCTCTTTTTCTCTCTTTCTCTCTGGAATCAATATATGTATATTGATCCCTGGTTATCTTAATAGAGTTAATATTTGGACCACAGGTTGAGGAGCATGGCTGTAATCAAGGAAGGATATCCAAGTCATGAATCTTGGGTTAAACTAAATATGTAATGGTCAGGAATAATTCACTAGTACTTTTAAGTATCTACATATGTAAAACTTCAAAGAAAAAGTAATGATTGAAGTTGCATTTGGATTTATAAATTCCGTTTGGGCACTAAAAATATTTAATTCAATCTGACATTTTTTACTATAATGATGAATGAGAGTCTCAATATTAATTTTTTTACTTATATATTATCAAATATGTTTGTAAATGCCTTCATTAAATACTTGAGTTTGCTCTTTAAAAAGATATTTTTCTAGAAATGAAAAACAGACCTTCACTATTCTTGTTCTATAAAAATATGCAAATGATTTGAAGACATGTTTTCTAATCAGATTTTTAAAA
Organism: Myotis lucifugus; assembly: GCF_000147115.1. Lineage (NCBI taxonomy): Eukaryota > Metazoa > Chordata > Mammalia > Chiroptera > Vespertilionidae > Myotis > Myotis lucifugus. Next base: position 35,339 of record NW_005872531.1, read on the forward strand.
AGTGATAGTTTCTAATGCTCAACTTTATTAGGCAGTTCAAATTTAAATTATATTGTGATCCCTACTAAAAGAAAATAAAGTAACAATCACATCTGGCTTAAGAAAGTAAACAAATTAATTTCATTTTGTTTGGGGTTAACTTTTTCCCCAAAAAAATACTGATTCATGCAACTGTTAGGTTTGCATGCATATAACACAACAGTCTCAGATTGAATCCAATTGATTTTCTATAACAATAGTCAAGGATTTAATACATCACAGGAATAGTGCGACTATAATAAATAATCCTTTCAAAAAGAAAGTGGTTTTCTTCTCCTTAAACACATAAGTATCATTTGTTTTTGCTCTATCTATAGAAGCTAAAGTGTTCTGAGTCTTCAGTTTGCAATAGCCTTAGTCCCTAATCATTTTCCATGAAACATTGTTTTTCTTATGACCTTCTTTTTAGTATTACCTCTGAGACAACTGTTAGGACTGACTTAAGTCTGAATGAAGGCCTACGGATTTGCATTTTAAAAAGAAAAACAAATTATTGCTACTCTTGATAATTCTAGTGAAGTTGATGCCATACAAGTGACTGTCACTCTACTTGTCAAAATCTAGAAGTACAGTGCACTATGGGAGTCTGGGGTCCACACTGTAGTTAGGAGTACCGCAGAAGAGCGGCTTTGAGGAATACCATGTCTCCTGAAAAAGAAAGCTAACATGTCCCATACCCATACCCTGAAACATAACTGTGGTGAGTTTTGCTATATTTCATATGGCATTTCAGTAACAATATTTCTTGATCATTTAATGTTACTTTTTTGAATGAAATAGGAAAAAACATAATGATTTATTTATGTGTTTTATAAGAAGTCTGTACTAAAAGTAATTTTTATATTGATTTCTTATTCGTTTTCTGTCCTTTTTACACATAATTTCCAGTGTAAAATTTAAGATGAGCATGCATAATTTGTATGTTTTTAAAGGCAATTTTTTAAAATATTTGTGAAAAGATAACCTCAGGCTTATATTTCAAGAACAACAGAAAAGTCACTAGGTTACAAATGCACAAATGCAACAAGGGGAAGTGAAACAGATTTGGATAAAGGAAAATGAAATACAGAAGGAAAGAAGATCAATTCACATCCTAAAGATTAATATGATGTGATGAATACATTTTGTATTACCGTCATAAAGTTACAGGTAATGTTACCAATCATAATTACTAATACTTTTAAGTGACTACCATAACTCATGAACTTTCTGAATGCTTTAAATATTTGATCTCAGAGGAATTCTGTCAAGAAATATTGCCATTATACCATTTTTTAAGTTAAGATATGTATTAGATTATTTTCCCCAAGAAATAGGATAAAAATAGGACTTAATCTTAGAGTCTGACTCTGAGGTTCACAATTTTGATCACTAAAGTTGTCCTTTGCTTCTTATCCATATAATTGGCTGAATATCCATGTACTGCAAATTGGCAATATCTGTTATTTTACCTATTTAATGTATCTAACAAATCGTTTTTTTCTTTTCTTCTGTTACATTTCTATTTTAGATACATAGCCAAGCTATCCCCAAAAACCTTCATTAGATTTCCTGTCTTTTAAAGCTTTATCACCCATTCAGTCTGCATATCATGCCTGCTGCCTGTCACAACGTCACTTCTGCTCACCAACGTTCCCAGATTTCCTGCTGATTATAGGACACTATTTAGCAAAGTATGGAAGCTTAAGCTAATTATGAAGAGCCCTCTACATTCAGACTACAACCACTTGGCCAGGAGGCTCAGTTGGTTGGAGCATCAGCCCATACACCAGAAGACTGTAGGTTCCATTCCCCTGGCCACGAACAGAGGCAACCTACCCATGCTTCTCTCTCTCCCTTCTTCTCTCTCTAAAAATCAATAAGTCTGTATCCTCAGGTGAGGATTAAAAAAATAATAATAAAAAATATGACTACAACCTACAACCTCCCACACTATGCTTTATCTCACATTATTTCTGTGTATGGCACTAAATGCAAATCATTACTGATTGAACAGATAGAGTTTAAAAGGCAATTTCTCTCACAAGGTGGTCTATTCATTATTTCCTGCCTTGCATCCACACGCTTCCTTCCACTTTGAATATTCCATGTCGTTCAGTGAAATCTCTCTTACCGCTATATTATTAGTCAATGGCTCCATGAGGATGTTAAAATACATAAAACCAACTGTACTGTATACACTTATCTAGGCCTAGGTTTTCTATGTGAACGTCTATGAATTCCAATTAACACTCACTATATTAACTCATTTGGTACCTATTTTATAATGACTGTATGTATTTAAAATTTTTGTTCCTGGATAAAAATCCAAACTTAAAGTTTATATCTGTTATTCTCCTTTCAAAAAATACTTCACATTTGAAGGGCTAGAGAAATAATTTACTGTATGTTTGGTAAACTTATGTTTTTAGAGTGGATCAAGTAAGAAATAGTAAAGAAATAATAGTAGCAGAAATAAAATTTTAAATAATTACACTAAGCTGTTCTTTTTCTCAAAAGATAACAATGTTACTGCAAACCTAGTATAGTACTTGTACATAATTCATCTTCAAGTATAGTGAGAAAACGGTGATACTTATAGTCTTGCTGAAGTAAATGAACTGACTGGGGAAAATGCTACTTGAACCTGTCTTTATAAGTGTGCTTGTACTTGTTTTTCTAGATCACACTATTACTCCTTCAAGGCAAAAAAGGAATTTGATTTCATTCCACTGCTATTACACTTGAAAAAATGAGTGTGATTTTCTCTGTGATAAAGTGTACTTGATGAAGTCCTCCTTTCCTATATTGACTTCTTACAGATGCCACTTAAATGTAACAAAAGCATTACAAAAAGGACAAAAATGAAAAGAGTATTGAAGAAGTTAAACACATTCACAGTACTTTAATAAATAAACTGTGACTAATAATTGCTGGCTATCATTTATATGTAATATTAGAGGCCCGGTGCATGAAATTCATGTGCTTTGAGGGGAGGTCCCTCAGCCTGACTTGCACCCTCTCGCAGTCTGGGACCCATCGGGGGATGTACGACTGCTGTCTTGTGACCTATGGCCTTCTGCTGCTGCATGGCTTGCTGCCAGGGAGGAGCCCAAATCAGGGCCTGGCACTGTGCTGCTCGCGCTCATCCTGGCCCGCTGAGCCTGCTGCCACGGAGTTGGGAGAGGCTCCTGCTGTGGCAGCTGCACTTGCCAGCCATGAGCCCAGCTTCTGGCTGAACAGCGCTCCCCCTGTGGGAGCGCACTGACCACCAGGGGGCAGCTCCTGCATTGAGTGTCTCCCCCCTGGTGGTCAGTAGCATACTGGTCGTTCAGATTGTTCCACTGTAATAGCTTTTATTATATAGATAATTGGCAAGAAGCTGTGTTTCATTTATTTATTTTCATATTTAGGAGGCTTAGGGTACAATATTTATAAAATGGGGAAGTTAATAACCTGGGATTTTGTTTATGAGTGTGTTTCAGATAGATTATTTTTTTGCCTAAGAAAATAACCTTAAAAAGTCTGAATATTATTTTTTTTTCTAATTTATTTACATATAATAAAATGGTCGGTAGGATATTGTGCTTTTACAAATTTTATGAAAACATTTCTATGGTTAAAAATAACATTTTACAGTTTTATGAATCCCTGAATAAAGAGTCCTCTCTAATTGTTAGAGTCAGAATTCTAAAGATATTTTAGATTCATCATGTTAATTATGTAGCTTAAATATGTCCTTTTTGTTGTTTTATTCATTTTTGCTAATAGGCTGCTTTCCTCATCCTTTCACTTCTTCTGGGTTCATGGTTTTTTGGTGGAGTTTCTTGTAAAAAGCCATAAATTCTAATTATGTCCTATTATCCAGTGTTTCTTAACTAGTGATACCCCAAATGGCAAGCTAGGATCTGGTTTCTTGTCCTACAAAGTTTGAAGCATAAAAATTATCAGACAAAAGGATTTTAAGCAAAAGAGTGTTAGTTTATTGCAAGCGTATACCACCCCTTCCCCTAGGGAGGGGTCCCCAAAATGGGGAAAAACCCACTCTAGTGAGTCTCTTTGTGACAACTGCTTTGTACATGCTCCTTTCTAATTGGACCCTTTTTTATTTTATGTTCCCCGTGTTTTTTTCCTAATTGGCTGTTTTCCCCCTTTCCTGCTTAGTATCAGTTTCAAAGTTTCAAAGCTCACCTAGTGCTCCCCACTCCTTTAGTGGTTTGGAGCTGTCTCCATCCATCACGTATTTTTCCATGGGCCCTTACCTTAACTGCCTCTCCTGTCTTTAAATTCTTTCACTGAGTTTAGTCTAGTAGTCTTTTGGCTTTAAACTCCATATTTCTGAATGTTGATAAATTACACCATATTGAGTCATGCCTTTCCTCTGTAATTTAAGCTTATAGATCTAATTGTGTTCATAATATTACAAATAAGAAGTCATGTATGTATTCAGGATGAACATGTTAAAATATAGTTTTTTATGTCATAACAATATTTATTCACCAAACACACAAGTTAGTCTTGATGTATTTTAATTGAACAAAATCAATAGTCATTGTGTTACACATAAAGAAAACAGAGACATTAATGGCTAAATTTTGACTTGTGATTTAAAGTTTACAAATCGTTTTCCAGACATTTTCTTTATATTTTGTTAAAATAAGTATTTATATGAGAAGGATTTTCTGAGTATGAATAATTAATTTGTGAGTACTTTTGATCTTCTCTACTTAGAATTGTAACCATTTTGAAGTACTATAAATGGTAAAATTTTTTTAAAAGAGTATTTCATTGCCTTAATAAGGCGATTGGAGAGCAGGCAATAAAGACACATATTTCAGGCTGTAAAGCTAAGTTTAAGGCAACTGTTATAATGTGGCAAATCTTGTTATGAGGTGGGAAAATATTTGGTTAGACTGTTATCAGCTGTACCTTGAAGCGCAGAGTGCAAACATCATCTGAAGATGTAGTACCAAGAAAAATTATAGGAAAACTCAGACTATTGTAATTTATTGGCAGCTTTTTAAAAAACAGTTCTGCAGAAAGATGGGTTCATGCTAGAACTAACTAGTTTGCAAACATACAGTAAGGGAAGATACCTTTAATAAGGATTATGTTCACTGCTCATGCCCAGCAATATACTTGGGAGTCCACTGAACTTGGAATTTCCAGAGTTGATCAATCAAATCCTTCTTTATCCTCAATGAAGCAGCATCAATATTACCATGTTAACTTCAAGAAGGCATCATTAGCAGAAGATAAAAATTATAAATAAAAATTGTTTAAAACATTGTAACAAATCTTTATGAATTTGATAGACATATGTAAGCCATCCAACAAAAATGAACAGGTTCACCATAACGTCTTTCTACCCATTAAATTACAAGAGAAGAAATGGTCAAGGGCACAGAACAAGTGTCTGAAAGTAAAAACAAAACTGTTCAAGTTTAAATTTGACATCTAGGTAAGACTGCCGTTGTAATTCCTTTTCCATAGCATTGAAAGGCAGCAAAGACAATTATTAAATTTGATTTTCTATTGCTAAAAAAATATATTTACTCAAGGGCTGAACTACCCTGCCACTGTTAAATCAACAGCCACCTTTCACCCATTTGCACTCCATTATAGGAAGCTGGGCTAATTGTCATAGTATTGAGACACAATTCATAGTACAAATGATGTAATGACACAATTATAGGTTATTTTTAAAAGAGGATAATATATGAGAGAAAAGAGATCAAAAACAATTAAAAAGCTTTATTCAATTTTTAACTTCATGATGCTAAAATAACTTCCTCAAAATCAAATTGTACACAGAAGTTGATGTGTAGTTGCCTGTGGCTAGAGATAGTGGGGGGAGAGGGGGTGGAGTTTTATAAGACATAAGGAAGATGTTCTAGAATTGATTGTTGTTAAAGTTGCACAACTTTGTGAATAGATTAAAAGATGCTGAATTGCACATTTTAAGTAGATGAACTGTATAGTGTGAATTATAGCTCAACACAACTGTGGAAAATAAAACTCTATATTGAGGAGCCAATCTACATTCAGAATGAAATATCTTAAAATGACCATGTACTATCCACTCTGTCAGGTTGCCTCTCCTTTTACCATAAGTGTATAGTCAGCTGTCAACATGCAACAGGGGGATCTTGAGAGCTTGTGAAGAAGAATACCCAATGTATTTAGATATGTAGAGGGTAACATTCTGCTGTTTAGTGAGGAGAGAAGACGGACCTAATACCAGGGAAAACTGATAGGACAGCAAGGGTAAACTTGAAGTACTAAAAAATGTTAATATGTTCATGGATAAAAAGTTCAAGAATTCCTCTAAAGTAATGAATTTTAGAATATGATACCTTGATAAGATTTACTTTGTCTAATTCAGATTAAGCATAATACATATTCTCTGGTATATTAGTATTGATTGTTCACTGTGAGAACCAAATTATCATTAACCCCAAGGATGTTTGCACTTATCAGGAAAAATAATTAAAGAAAGTCTTACAAGTACTTGAGTTTATATTTGAATTTATGTCACAAATAAATATTGCTGGGTGCTTTTTTCTTTTTGTTATTGGTTGTTTGCATGTATCTTTCCTGACTAATGATGAGGTTAAATAAAGTAAGAATAACAAAATTATAATTTATAGAAATAAAGGAACTTCTTGATATACTAGAGGCCCAGTGCACAAAAATTTGTGCACTCGGGGGGGGGGGTCACTCGGTCCAGCCTGTTCCCTCTCGCATTCTGGGAACCCTCTTGGAATGTCCACCTGCCGGCTTAGGCCCGTTCCTCGGGGAATGTCCACCTGCCGGCTTGGGCCTAAGCTGGCAGTCAGACATCCCTCTAGCAGCCCGGGAGCCCTTGGGGGATGTCCATTTGCCAGCAGGGAGCAGGCCTAAGCTGCAGTCGGACATCCTTAGCACTGCTGAGGAGGCGGGAGAGGCTCCTGCCACCATTGCTGTGCTGGCAGCCACCAGCCTGGCTTAATGGCTGAGCAGAGCTCCCCCTGTGGGGAGTGCACTGACCACCAGGGGGCAGCTCCTGCATGAGCGTCTGCTCTCTGGTGGTCAGTGTGTGTCATAGTGATCAGTCATTCCCAGTCGTTCTGCTGTTAGGGTCAATTTGCATGTTACCCTTTTATTATATAGGATATAGGCCTGGTGCATGGTTGGAGGCTGGCTGGTTTGCCCTGCAGGGTGTTCTGGATCAGGGTCAGGGTCGTGCTGGGGTGCCTGGCCAGCCTGGGTGAGGAGCTGAGGGCTGTTTTCAGGCTGGCCACAGCCCCTTCAGGGTGGAGGTTCCCGCTGGGGTGCCTGGCCAACCTGGGTGAGGGGCTGAGGGCTGTTTGCAGGCTGGTCAAGCCCACACAGTAGGGACCCTCACCCTATGGGGGTGTGGCCAGTCTGGGTTAGGGGCTGTGGGCTGTTTTCAGGCAGGCCACAGCCCCTTCAGGATGGGGGGGCCCTACTGGGATGCCTGGCCAGCCTGGGTGAGGGGCTGATGGCTGTTTTCAGGCTCGCCATGGCCACGGCAGCTGGAAACAGATATCTGGCATTTATTTATCTTCTATAATTGAAACTTTGTAGCCTTGAGCAGAGCTCAGGGCCGGTAGGGCAGGCAGGAATCTTGGCTTCCTCCATTGCTGGGGGCGACGCAAGCCTCCTGCTCACTCCAGCTCCATGGCCGCCACCATGTTAGTTGGGTTAATTTGCATATTAGCTCCTGATTGGATGGTGGGTGTGGTTTGTGGATGTCGCGGAGTTACGGTCAATTTGCATGTTTCTCTTTTATTAGATTAGATTTTTTTAAATGATTGCAAATAAAAATTGAATTGTTTTCAGGAAGTGATAATGATTTGCTAGTGCATTTGTTTTCTACCATTTCCAATCCATATAAAAGGCTTTCTATTAAAATTATTTGAAAGTAATTATTGAGTATAAATTTTATCATCTACTAGAGCCCCTGTGCATGGATTCATGCACTGGTGGAGTCCCTTCTCCCAATCCAGGACCTCTCAGGGGATGTAGCAGTGTGCAAAGCAGCAGGTGGCAGGGGAGGAGCTCCAGCCAATGACGGGCACCACACTGCTCCCCCTCATCCTGGCCCTGCTGTGCCTGCTCCCACAGCTGGCTGTTGGGTAGCACTGCTGTGGTGGCGGGAGGAGCCTCCCGCCTCTGCAGCTGTGCTCACCAGTGGTGAGCCTGGCTTCTGGCTGAGCAGCACTCCCACTGTGGGAGCGCAATGACCACCAGGGGACAGCTCCTGCATTGAGTGTCTGCCCCCTGGTGATCAGTGTGTGTCATAGCGACTGGTCAACCGCTCATTTGGTCGACTGGTTGTAATGGTTGCTTAGGCTTTTATATATTGTTAAAAATCAGTTTAACAATGTAAGAATCTCATAATTTAAAAGAATAGTGATTCTTAGGTACAAGGTATTTAGGGCTTAATGTAATATCAGCTACTTTAGAGCACGTAGAATAAAGCATGCCACTGACGACAATTAGGAATCAGCAGGACTCAAGAGCTTTTATGCCATTTTACGTTTTATGTGTTTACAAAGCTGCAACAACCTATTGGCATTTAATTCCATATTTACTGTCTCTGATGTCTCATTGCACAGCAGGACATGGAATGAGCAATAAACATGTTATCGTAAGTATTGTACTGAATGAAAATTTAATTAAATCAGAACTTCTTAAAAAATGTCTTTTCTGTGTCACCCTTGGGTTTGACATCACCAACTCAGATATTCATTTTATCAATGTATCCACATTGAATTAGAAAAGCATGCTGAAATAATTTGGTGGATATTAATATTTCAGGGAATAAAATATTCATTTTTAATATATTAGCACAGGAAAGAGTTATTTAATTTTGCTGAATTAAAACAGTATATAGATATATAAAATATGCTAATTTTCTGACCTACCTTTAAGCATACTAAAGTTACATAACAAGACTATCAAAGATATAGTATAAATACTTTTAAAAAATATTCTATATGTGTATAATTTTGTTCTTTGAATATGCATGCTGAAAGTATTTTATCTAGAATCTCAATAATAAATTTATTTTTCTATTGGTAATCTATCATATAATTTATATATTTGACAAAGAATGACTGATTTAAGTAACTCATTTCTTGTGAGAGAATAAAATAAAGTTGTGTAGCCCTAACTGGTTTGGCTCAGTGGATAGAGTGTCAGCCTGCGGATTGAGGGGTCCCAGGTTCGATTCCAGTCAAGGGCATGTACCTTGGTTGCAGGCACATCCCCAGCAGGGGGTGTGCAGGGGGCAGCTGATCAATGTTTCTCTCCCATCAATGTTTCTAACTCTCTATCCCTCTCCCTTCCTCTCTGTAAATAAATAAACAAATAAATAATCAATAAAATATATTAAAAAAAATAAAGTTGTGTAAATTAAATAAAATTATAACTATGTTATAATTGTTTCTGTAGGTAGGGCTATAAGAGAAGAAGGAAAAGGTGAAGAGTAAATATGTAAACTTTTCTAACTTCATATTATCATAAAAACCTGAAGATTTTGTTGCATCTTCATGTTAAATGTGAGAAGATATTAGGAGAAAAATTGATTAGCCACAGAGGAAATCTAGATGTTACTGAGAATTTTGCTTGATAATAGTAATAATGGGTGGAATGGTATAGCAAAGAGGTAGACCTTATATCTAAATAATTTATATCAAATGAAGAAAATATAGATTAATGATTAATCAGATGAAGAGAAAGTAAAATATTAAAAACGGTTACTAAAGAGTTCATATTCAAGGAACTCAACTAAGGTAATGAAAGGAATACATAGAACAACCAGATCCATGTTAGAGAGATAACTTCTTCTTATTCCTTGAAGAAGTTGGGATATCTTTGGAAGAAATTAAAAAAGTAGAGGAAGGAATAAGGGGAATAAATGGTGAGGGATGGGGACTGGACTTTTTGGTGAACGATACAGTGTACAAATGATGTGTTGTAGCAACAAAAAAAAAAGAAAAAGAAAAGAAAGAAACTGAAAGCATAAGTAACAATAGCATAAGATAGTGAGTTAAAGTTCAGGGAGCCTTCACATATATCTTCTTCCCAAGTTCAGAATTGATTTCAAGTCCAGTAGCACTAAGCATATAAATGACATATACAGTGAAATATGTAGTAAAAATGGAGGAAGGCAACTTTAAATAGAAGCAGGTTATTACAGTTTATATGTCAAGGCTTTGATACATAATCTTGATTAAGTTTGGGAAATTAGTAAAACATAGATACATAGACATTGAAGGAAGGAAAATTCAATTTTCAATTAGTTTGTGTCCTTGGGCAAGATACCAAACATTTCATGAATTATTTGACCTGCAAAATGTATTTATGCTTTTCTTATAGAATATGTGTAATACTTAAGTCAAATAGTATATTGAAAATCTTATCACAGTGCTGACAACCTAGTAAACTCTTTAAAATGCTAGTTTCATTTAGTTAAAATTATTTCTGCCTGTGCTTACAAATTATGTAAAATATTAAACAAATATAAAGAATGTCAATGTCAGATAAAATTTTCAGAAAATAATGAGGTACCTAAAATATAAAAAAGTCCTTTAAAATGTTTAAAGTTATTATCCTCAAGAATGAGATATTTACTTATCTTGTGTTTCTTCTAAATCTTAAAATTGAGAAAAAGTCATTTTAAAGTATATCCATAGAATTTAAGATGTTGTATGATTCTTCAGGAAAATGAGATTTTTTCATAATATAATACTGGTGTTCAAAATCTTGTTCTTCAGACATGTGTTGGATTGAGACATAAATCTTTAGTCTTTCATGGAGGGGATGCTTTGGAGAATGTTGATAGGATGTTACCAACTAGTTAATATATCCAATAATACAAGACTCTTTATATATATTTTTTTAAGATCAGAGAAGTCACTGAGATGTTGGAATCAATTTGTCTTGTGTAAGTAATACATGGTTCCCCCCCAACCACCACCACCCCTTTAGCCTTTCTTTATCCCCTTCTCTTTCTCTATCTGTGTCTCTCAGCAAAATAAAAATAAGTTGATTCTCTTTGAAGTGCTGTGTTATGGTATTTTGTTATTTTTAAAGACTCTTAGAAAATTTAAATCATCTGAATTTCCCATGAATAAGCACTATGTAGATAGAACTATATATCTCTCAATTAAGACGATGAGATGAAGCTCTCAGTAGAGTTGGAACTAAGATTTTCAAGTTTCTGAATATTTACAGAATAAAAGATTGACTACACTTCTGACTCTTAAACTAGTACATCTTACTATTCTGATTATCAGTGCAAATATATACAGTGAAAGCAAATTAAAAGGTAATATGAAAGGGTCATGATTATGTAGAAAAATCTCTGATGCTTTTTACCTTACTGAAGTGACAATTCCTTCTTTGAATGAAGAGAAGTCATGTATTTGACCCATCTTTCAATCAGCTGCTATTACACTTTTGAAAAGGATTATTTTAAAAGTAAAAGATCCTAAATTTAATTTTGTTATGTGTAAGTCAATCAGTGAAAAAAAAATCAAGATTTTTGACGTTTGTCTCTACTGTGAGTACCATAAAAGAAATAAAATATTACATACAAATATAAAAACATAGCCCACCATCAAACATCTAGTGAATATCCAGGTGATTTCCGTTTCTTTAAACTTGTAAAGAATGTATAGTTTATAGTATGTGTTATATACGAAAAATAGCTAAATAAAAGCTTTTCAGACATCAAAAAGTTCTGAAATTAAAAGATTTTTAAAAATATCTTTTATTGATTTTGAGAGAGAGGGAGAGAGAGAGAGGGAAAGAGAGAGAGAGAGAGAGAGAGAGAGAGAGAGAGAGAGAGAGAGAGAGAAAGACAGGAGAGAAAGATGGAAACATCAATGATAATCCATCAGCTACCTCCTGCATGCTCCCCATTGGAGATCAAGCCCAAATCCAGACATGTGCCCTGCCTGACCAGGAATCAAACCAGCAAGGTCTTGGTGCATGGGTTGATAGTCAACCACTGAGCCATGCCAGCTGGGATATTTTCCTTGCTGTGCAGAACCTTTTTAGTTTGATGTAGTATAATTTATTTATTTTTGCATTTGGTTTCGAATTCAAAATGCCAAGACAATGTCAAAGACAGTTTCAGGTCTTATATTCAACTCTTTAACCCATTTTAAATTGAGTTTTGTGATCCAGTTTAATTCTTTTGCATGTGGCTGACCAGTTTTGTCAACACCATTTTTTTAAGAAACTATCCTTTCCCTATTGTTCATTCTTGGCTATTTTGTCATATATTACTTGACCATATATATGCATGGGTTTATTTCTAAGCTTTTGATTCTGTTCCATTGATCTATGTGTCTGGTTTTACGTCAACACCATACTTATTATTATAAGTTTGTAATATGGTTTGAAATCAGAAAATGTGATTCCTCCAGCTTTGTTCTTTTTAAGATTGTTTTTGCTATTTGGAGTCTTTTGTGCTTCCATATGAGTTCTAGGTTTGTTCCAGTTTTGTAAAAAATGATATTGACATTTTGATAGGGATTACAATGCATCTGTAGATAACATTTTAATGATATTAATTCTCCCAGTCCATGAGCACTGAATATCCTTTCATTTATTTGTGACTTCTTCAATTTATTTAAACAACCTTTGGTAATTTTCAGTGTACAGATTTTCCACCTCCTTGGTTAAATGTATTCCTAATTTATTTTTATTTTCAGTGTTCTTAAAATGGAATTGTTCTCTCATTTCTCTTTCTGATAGTTTGTTGTTAGTGAAACACAAAAATTCAACTGGAACATGTGGTGTTCTTCTGGGCAGGATGATTCCCGGGTCCTTGTCCAGGTGGAGTCAAAGAATGAAACCATGGACAAAAGGTGGTATAGAAAGATATGGAAATTTATTGAGAAAAAAGCACAGACTCCCATGTGGGGATGGAGTCCCCTTAAGTCCCATTTTTCTGTTTATAAAAGCTGCAGTTTTCTGTCTTGATATCCCCTCTGATTGGTCACTATAACAGCTTCAGAGCTCAAACCTCACATGAGGTTCCCCTCTTCTTCTCATTTATTGTTTTCCTGTTCCCTTTGGCCTTTCTCTTCCCTCTCTGAATGAGTGGATTCCTTCTCTTTATTCTGTGAATGTACAGCTTCTGCAGCTCCCAGCTCTGTAGCCTTGTGCTTTTCTCCTGGACCTCCTAATTCCTAAACCTGCCTATTTTACCCTAAAACTTCTTTCACTAGTGTATAGAAACGCAACTAATTTTTCTATATTGATTTTGCATCCTGCATCTATACTGAATTTGTTAATTATTTCTAGCAATTTTTGGTGGATCTTTAGGGTTTCTATATTTAATATTATGTCATCTGCAAACAGAGGCAATTTTACTTATTTCTTTCCAATTTAGATGCCTTTTATTCTTTTTCTTGCCTCTTTGGCAAGAACTTCCACTATTATGTTAAATAAAAATGGCAAGATAGGTCATTTTTGTCTTGTTCCTGATCTTAGAGAAAAAGTTTTCAGCTATTTATTGTTGAGCATGATGTTAGTTGTGAGCTTGTCACATATGGCCTTTGTTATCTTTAGTTACATTCCTTCTATACCCAGCTTGAGATTAAAACTTATTTATTTATTTATTTTACTGCAGCATTTAAAGTTTAGTTTTGGCTGTTTTTTTTACACAAAGCAGATGCACAGGCTTCTGATAAACATCAATTTATTAATGTAGCAAATTCTTATACTATATTTATATTTTAAAATATTTTTAAAATATCTTAATTAGTGAAACCAAGTGCTGTTTAGCTGAGTTAGCACTTGAGAAAAACATTTTCAAGAATCATGAAATGAGTATAATACATTTATCTCAGTTTTGCCCAAACTAAATTAAATTGGTCATTAATGAACAACATAGGCCAGTGATGGGAAACCTATGACACGCGTGTCAGAGGTGACATGCGAACTCATTTTTTTGATTAATTTTTCTTTGTTAAATGGCATTCAAATATATAAAATAAATATCAAAAATATAAGTCTTTGTTTTACTATGGTTGCAAATGTCAAAAAATTTCTATTTGTGACATGGCACCAGAGTTAAGTTAGGGTTTTTCAAAATGCTGACACGCCGAGCTCAAAAGGTTCGCCATCACTGGATAGGCCATGATTATACATCAAAATATGTATTTTTGTGAGAATTAACAAATGTATACTATTATAAACATTAGTATTAAGTTTTTGGAGTTTGCTAATTAACCTATGTATTTACAAAATTTATATATGCTATTTCACTTATATTTGAGAAATGTTAGAAGTGAACTAGACCTAAATAATACTGAATTTGAAAATTTGTATTGAAAAATAAAAATATGTCAGTGCTGTTTCAAATCCATTATTTAAAAACAAAAGTTTTATGGTATGAAATAAACTTTGCAATTAAACCAGTAATCCTTATAAAATTCAAATTTTTGAATATGGGAGTCTTTAGCATCTCAAAGTAGCAACCACAATGATAACATTTAATATGAATTATTTAACATGCATTACATTATTCAATCTCCATAACAAAACTATAAAATATATATTACTTAAAAATAATAACTGAGACTTGGGGAGAATAGATAGCTTGTTTGCTTAAACTTAGAAATTTTAGAAGTAGGGAATCTAAATTTTAAGTAAATAGCTAAACTAATATTCAAGTTCAGCACAGATCTGTGAAAAGTTAAAGTATGTTCTTTCAACACTGTGTATTAATTGATACACAGTTATATGAAAAGATTGGCAACTTAAATTAGTCATTTTCCATATATACATACTAGTACAGTTTATAGTTTTTTGGTAAGTTTTAGAGTATTCTATTGTCTTGTGCTTTCCAGTATTTTTGAAACCTGAACCAGTTATGTGGAGACTAGCTCTCTACTTTTTTAAAAAACAAAAACATGAAAAAGGTCAATATGCAATATCATATTTAAAATGTGATGTAGTGTAATATTCTCCTTTTAATGAGTTTCAGGTAGCTAATACGGCATTTTTTAGTATATTACTCATGGATTTACTTTAAACTTAACTTTTTATATTCAGAGAAACCATGGTTCATTTTGATAACATATTAGCATGAGTGTTAAACTAAGCAGAAACACAATTAATTTCTATGGAGACATGGAAATGTCAAAGACAAAATCAATTAAAGGATGCTTTTATGGTATTCCTCCATCGCTTCTTTAAAATGTGACTATATTCATAGTGCTCTGTAATTTTATCCCCCATTTATTGCACTTTATATTCATCCTATTTTTTAAGGACAATAACTCCTACTTAAAATAATTTATTACATTGAGTACAATGTATAATGTTAAAATTGCCATCATTTTTTAAAGGATCAAAGACTTGACATGCCATGTTGGAAAATTGTTGAAAACAAATGCCGCTCCTCAAAATCTTGTTTTCCTATACTACTCATGCATAATTCTTTCAAAAATTCTTCATATGACCACATTATCTTCACCACTATAAACCTGACTTTCATTTATGAAGTAACCCTGTAATAATGTTGAACTTAAAGTTGAAAATAATATTTCAAATCAAGTGTCTAAGATAAACTGTACTAGTGCACACAATCTTTCTGGCTATTTTATTTCTATCAATATTTTAGTTACATTAGTGTTTTTAGCAACCATATCACACTAGTGCTTTATGTTAATCTTGTTATCCATTAAAACCCTTTGATAATGTTTATGTATGCTCCTGGTAAGTCAGCACTTCACTCTTATTTGTGTTGTCAGTTATTTCTGAAACAGATTTTTCAAATACTGCTTAAATCAATTCAATTTTTCTTCAAGGTTCAGATGGTCATTTTGGAAGATCCATAGTTAATTAATTTTTAATCAGTGTCAGACACCTTCCAACTACACAGGCGATTTCTAAATTATAAAGCATAGCAAAACACAATACAACAAAAGAATTATCACTGACTTATTGTTATAGGTTGAAAAGTTTTATGCATAATCTCTTTCTCCATGTTTGAAGTAACAAATCTCTGTGCTTGTGGATTATCTTCTACTATTTTTTCCTGTTATTCACAGTCATGACTAAGGTAAATGTTCTCAGCAATAAAATCTTAACACTTGCCTTTTATTTATTTCTGTCTTATAGAGAACTATTGTGCCTAGCCCATTCTTTGATAAGTTATACACTAATCATCTAGAAATGTGTCTGTTGTTGACATAAGAAACACCCTAACCTGTAGAGAATTTGTATAAAAGTTTATTTGAGCCAAATTGATGACATAAACTGGGTAGCAAGATCTCAAATGTTCCAGAGAACAACGATTTTGCAGTTTCTTGTCTGCATTTGAAATTAAGGAGGGGACCATCAGGAAGATCGCAGAAAGTGGGAGAAAGCAAGGAAGGCAGGATTGGACTACAGGATAGTTATGAAAACTTGTCCTCTTGAGGGTGGTTCCAGTTTAGAAGCAGGAATCTGAAAAGAGGCATTTCAAAGGCCTGTTAACCTAGATGCACAAAAACAATGTATAGGCCTTGCTTAAGGCAAAGATAAAGCTTTTTACTAAAATGGTATGTGCCTGAGGCGTGACTACCCACCATGACCTTCCCAGTTAGGAATTTATACTCAGAATCACCCTGTGAGATTACTTTCCTCAGAACCCATTTTTTTTTTTTTTTTGTCCACAGGGTGTTCTCAAATTTTTATTTAAGCAAACTGTACTCGTTCAGCTGAAGTGAAATACTTATTTTGCTTGAATTCTCAATTTCTTGCTCCATATGCAATTTTCTGGTATTAGTAAGCCAAAAACATGGCATTTTCTCATTCTCAAGTACTACTTTCTCACCCCTTTTCTAACACCTTATTCAACAATCTGTCCTCACTTTAAATTTACACCCTTTTCTTATCATTTATAAATTTCTAAGAGACACTTCAACATTTCATGAAGGATTTCCATTTTCAATAAAAATTGCTCAGATCCCTGATTTCTCTCTACACAGTCTCCTATTATTATTTCATAAAAGTGAACAGGCAGTTGGAGCCTGAGAGCAACCTTGGACACACTGTAACTACTCAACTGCTTTTGATTTGAGAGTGTACCCCAATCTCTAATACAGCCTCTCTCCATTCTTTCTTCTGCTGCTCCATTATTTTTTAGCATTATTTTGTTCTTCAATGTGATCACTATTTTTTTCTATCCATTATCTCTTTCCTAAACATTCTCCCTAACTAATCTGTACTCAAAATACCTTACATAACCTATTCATTGATTAAACTTACTAATCCCAGCATTTTAATAATTATGTTATACTCAATCAATTTCAAATTAGATATACAATTAGAAATCAATTTTCTATTCTACTTGTTAAAGCTATTAAGCATCAAAGGTAAAGGTAATCTTGTGATGATGGATTGTATTAAAAACAAACACATATGTCTCTTGGCCCTCCTTATGTCCTCTTTCAAAGTATCTATTTAGGTCCGTTGCTCATTTTTTTATTGGATTGCTTATCTTCCTTTTGTTAAGTTTTATGAGTTCCATGTAAATGTTGGAGATTAAACCCTTATTGGTGATAACACTGACAAATACATTCTCTCATGCAGTGGGCTTTCTTGCTGTTTTGTTGATGCTTTTATTTGCTGTACAGAAGCTTTTTATTTTGATGTAGTCCCATTTGTTTATTTTCTCTTTAGTTTCCATTGCCCTAGGAGCTGTATCAGTGAAGATATTGCTTTGTCATATGTCTGAAATTTTGCTGCCTGTGGATTCCTCTAATATTTTTATAGTTTCCCATCTTATGTTTAAGTCCTTTATCCATTTTGAGTTTATTTTTGTGTATGGTGTATGTTGGTGGTTTAGTTTCATTTTTTTGCATGTATCTGTTCAATTTTCCCAGCACCATAATTAAAGAGACTGTCTTGACTCCATTTTATGTTCTTGCCTCTTTTGTCAATATTAATTGAGCATAGTGATTTGGGTCTATATCATGCTCAAAGTCACTAATCATCTGAGAGATGCAAATCAAAACTACAATGTGGTACCATCTCACACCTGTCAGAATGGCTATCATCAACAAATGACAAGTGCTGGAGAGTATGCTGAGAAAAAGGAAGCCTCATGCACTGCTGGTGGGAATGCAGACTGGTGCAGCCACTGTGAAGAACAGATGGAGTTTCCTCAAAAAACTAAAAATGGAACTGCCATTTGACCCAGTGATTCCACTTCTAGGAATATATCCCAAGAAACTAGAAACACCAATCACAAAGGATACATGCACGCCTATGTTCATAGCAGCACAATTTACAATAAGTAAGATTTGGAAACAGCTTAAGTGCCCATCAACAGATGAGTGGATTAAAAATTGTGGTACATCTACACAAAGGAATACTACGCTGTGGTAAAATAGAAGGAATTCTTACCATTTGCAACAGCATGGATGGAACTGGAGAGCATTATGCTAAGCGAAATAAGCCAGTCAGAGAAAGATAAATATCAAATGATCTCACTCATTTGTGGAATATAATGAACAACATAAACTGATGCACAAAACAGATCACAGACAGAGAAGCATTGATCAGACTGTCAAACCTCAGAGGGAAGGTAGGAGAGGGTGGGAGTAAGAGGGAGAGATCAACCAAAGAACTTGTATGCATGCATATGAGCCTAACCAATAGACACAGACACCAGTGGGGAGGGTGGGAGGCAATGGAGGGTTAAGGACACATATGTAATACCTTAATCAATAAAGAAAAAAAATAAATTAATAAAAAAGAAAACACAAAAATGTCCTGCTAATTCATTCTCAGTGCTTCTCCTAGGATTTCATTAATTACTTTATTCAAATCAAGTTAACTTCATTTTTCTTATCAGAGAAATAATTCTAAACAGTTGCTACCTTTTCAGAAAGGGATTTCCTGAGGTTTCTAGGTAAAATAAAGGATTTTCACAACAAACAACTTTTCTTTTTGTATAAGCACATCCCATGTATTGCACAGGTATCCTTATACTAAAAACTATATGTATTTGTCATTCATATAAACTTTAATATACCTGTAGGTTCTGTATATTTGTTGCTGTATCTAGCAATCCTAGGGTGGAAGAACTCCAACTCTTAGGTTGCCATTTCAGAAAATGATCTCATCTAATTTATTCTGAAGATCAAAATAGCCCATTTTACTTCTCTTTCTTTTTCTTGGTTTCTTCTTCAAATATACTGTAAAATATGTAGTTTTGTATTTATTTTTGTGGTGGGAGTAACTACACTTCTTCCCTCACATTCATGTATTTTTAGATCTTTCCATGCCATCTGTTGCATAGCCCATAAACATATGGAAGATTGACTTTTCCTACAAATATGTGGTTATGTATATCTTTTAAAATATGTTGTTTTTATTTTAGAAGATGGGATGATAAAAAACAAAGAGCAATAGAGAGGTGTATACATTCAGTGTAATGTGGTGAGGAAGATGATGTGGGCTTATAGGACCTTTAATTTCATAATTTGTGGCCCAGTTTTTGGATTTGTACAGTTTGAGCTCTGACGCTGCTTGCAGACCAGACATGCCTGCAAGGCCAGCAGCCCCTGTGCTCATTGTACTATTTGATAAATTGTACTCCTTGCATCGCTATTAAATAATATTCCTTGTACTATGATTGTGTGATCAAAGAAAGCCTTTTTATTCAACAGGCCTGAGCAGAAACTGGGGTTGATTAATGCTTAATCATATATTACCCACTGTTCTCGCTCGCAACCCATTTGCTTGATC
Source organism: Myotis lucifugus (assembly GCF_000147115.1). Classification (NCBI taxonomy): domain Eukaryota; kingdom Metazoa; phylum Chordata; class Mammalia; order Chiroptera; family Vespertilionidae; genus Myotis; species Myotis lucifugus. Next base: position 55,130 of record NW_005872531.1, read on the forward strand.
ACAGATTCAGCCAACCTTTGAAAGTCCAGTTGCCCCCACCAATCAGAAAAGAAATGATATATGTTTGTGGTCTTGTTTTCCCTAGCAACCATTTTCTTTGATCAATAGCTCCCTGCCCAATCCCCTTAATTTGGGGAAGTATTCTGGGTTCATTCATACCCAGGACTACATTTCTGGTTTGCAAATTATTATCTGAATAAACTCTCTTTAAATTTCTTTTAAAAAGGTATTTCTGGACTTTGTTAATAATAAATTTCATTCTCTTTCTTTATATATATATATATATATATATATATATGCATATATAAACATGTATATATGTGAGGATACATATGGTAAATATGTATATATGTAGATATATCTTTTCTATATGTATATTGATATATAATATGCATATATATTGAGAGAATAATATTCATCTTTCTCACTATATCATACTTAAAATATACACCTCTCTCTCTGTTACCCTTATCATCCCATCTTTTAAAAACAACACTTCTCCTCACTAGTTTTACTACCTAACTGTAAATTCATCTCTTGTCATTGAGAGGGTTAACTTGAAACAAAGGCAGACAGGGCAGGGGTCCAATGGAAAACAACGGCAGGTGGAGCATAGGCAGGGGCAGACACAGCAGTTTGAGCAGTCTAACCACAGGAACCACCAAGCAGAAATAATCAAATGTTTCTGGACTCAGAGCGGGAGGCATGGAAAACAGGGGAAAGCCTGCAGTCACAAGGTGTATGAACACATAGAAGCAGAGAAAGTTCAGCACAGGGACAGAGAAAGTACACATAGAAACAGGGAAAGTTCAGATCT